>NC_068415.1:1019429-1159429 GCF_023724105.1 Carassius gibelio
CTGATTTTCTTTCATAATTTTTTTTTCAACATTAATTGTTATTGTCCTGTTTATTATTAATATAAATCTGTATTGTGACTTACAATGAACCCAATTAAAAAAATGCAACCAAATATCCCACACAAACTAAACTTAAGCTGTTTTCCAAGATTCAATTGAAATCGAAATTGAAGCTGTTTTTAAGCTTCTTCCCAGCGATGCCATAGAAAAACCTTTTTTGGTTCCAGAAAGAACTTTCAGTCAAAGAAACATCTCTTTTTATAATCTGAAGAACGTTCAAAGAAGCTTTTGCTAAGCTATAAAAAAAAAAAAGGTTCAGAAAAAGACAAAAAGCTTCTTCTTTGGACAGAGTGCAGTATTTGAGATAAAGAAATAATGTAAAAACAGACATCATTCCTTGATATTGTTTGAAATGCAGTGTTATGATCGTGAATCTGAGTGTTGTTTTTGTGAAACCCCTCAAAAGCATCATCTACAACCACACGGCGCTCACAAAAGCCCTTCTGTTTGATAAATGCGTCATCCGCAGCCTTTGCAACCAAGTAATGCGGAGCGACAATAAATGAAAATCAGTGGTTCGGTGGAGAGAGAGAGAGAGAGAGAGAGAGAGAGAGAGAGGGAGAGAGAGAGAGAGAGGGAGAGAGAGAGAGAGAGAGAGAGCCTGACCTCCTTCCAAACACACGAGTCGTGACTCAAATCATCAGTCGGAGGAGAGACTCTCCTTTCATCATGTGAACTGTCCTCGTGTGCCTTCGCGGGCTAATAATAGCACCCCTCATCAAAGTTAGCAGAGGACTCGCATTTACATTCGTTCCAGGAGAAACTCGCAGGAAGTCAAATCCTGGAGACCTTTGAGGAATTAAACACATGTTATAACAGATGCAATGAAATATATTCAGTGCTGTTCAAAAGTCTGGGGTTAGGATGCATTCAATCTGTGATGAGCGTCGGTAAAGGCCTTTCTAATAGATTTCTATTTCTAATAAACGCTGTTCTTTTGAGCTTTCTATTCATCTGGGAATCATGAAAAATAAAATGCATCAGTTTCCACAAAAAGTTTTCAGCATTGATAATAATCAGAAATGTTTCTTGAGCAGTAAATCATCATATTATTCTGATTTCTGAAGATCATGTGACACTGAAGACTGGAGGAATGATGCTGAAAATACAGCGGAGCATCACAGAAATACATTACACTTTAACACAGATTCACACAGAAAACTGCTGTTTAAATTGTAAAAATATTTCACTATTTTTACTGTATTTTTGATCAAATAAAGTCTGCCTTGGCGAGCAGAAGAGACTTCTTTTTTAGTTTTTTTAGTTAGTCACCTGCTACTAATGATCGACTCGCTTCTCAAATGACACACAAGGTCGAAAGAAACAGAGACATTTCGATTACAGACAGGAAAAATTAGTTTTTTAGAAGCACGTGTCAAAAATGAACATCCACTCACACTTGCTTTACAAACAAACACATCAAATAGAGTCTCACATCGTTTGTTTCCAGAAGCTTTACTTTCACTGTTCCTCAGCGGAGAACATCTCACATCTTCTGAGGAGCCTTGATTTCTTCAGCTCTCAATCACTGCGTTACATCTCATCTCACTTTACTGGAGATACAGTAAAAATAAAGGTGCTTCACGATGCCATATTTCAGGCGCTAATATGTGAGCTAATAAATGAAATCATGTAATGATGCAACACAGGAACAATGGAGAAACTCAAACTCAGAGCAGCTCTTAATCCCGGTGCATAATGAAGTTAAACGAAAGAAGATTTATTCTCAGTCCTGCGTCACGATTATGAGGATTATGTTGCTCTCACACGTTCGTTCATAACCCCGCGGGCTCGTTTGTCTCAGACACTGTAAGCAAACACAAGCGTTCGCAGATGCACGCTGTCTGAACACTCGAATCCTGATATCATCTAGATTTCACGGCCATCTGGACACACCAGATATTACTCAAAGCACCATTAGGTGAAGTTTCTGCATAAACTTCTTTAAAACATTTCTGTGCAAGTGACGAAAATCCAGGGCGCTCAGATGTGCATAAATAAATAAAGCCCCATCTGATGTCTATCTAATAATTCCAAACCCCATTTTTTAAACTCGGTTAAGCGTAAATATGACACGCTGGGGTCTGAGGAGCTAAACGAGGACACCTTTGAAGTTTCCACAGTTAAATATGGTGTCCCGAATGAGTCTGGTCATGAAGCATTGCTAATTACGCTGCTTTCTGGCCCCCGCCGGACGCCAGAGATCTGTGGTGATGCAGATATATCTGAAGATGAACACTGACCGCGATCCTGACATATTTATGCTGCAGACAGAGAAGAATAGAAACACTGTGTCAAAGAAGAAGAAGAATCCAAGGCACTTCTTCTGCTCCTAAAAAAGTTAAATGCCTTTATCCACATTCTGGCCGCCATTTGTTTGTTCTCCAAAATTAAAAAAAAAAGTGTTTTTTTTCTAATCCCCCTCTTAAAAAATTTGTCGCAAAGTAGAAAAAAAAATCTAGTTAGTAAAAAATATATATTATTCAAAATCAAACTGATACTTAAAGCCAATGTTAAAAAATAAAAAAATAAATACATCGAATTAAAAATAAAATAGTCTTGGCACATGAGACTCATCTTGCCAATATACACAATATTCCCTAAAAATAATGTTAGCAAAGATATCGCAATAAAATCACTAACATTAAATGTATTTTTAGCAGCTCTATATATAATAGAATTGAAATCATTTTAAACATTTTGCTTCCAAAAAATTAATTGGTGGATAAATAAATAAATATTATTATTTTTGTAAATAATAATAATAATAATAATAATAATTATTGTTATTTTTTAATAATATATATATTTATTATTATTGTGATTAGATATCAATATGGCTGCAAAATATTATTATTATTAATAAAAATAATAGTTATTATTATTACTACTAAAATTATTCAAATAAAAAATTATAAATAAAAACTGAACTAAAACTGAATAATAATAATAATAATAATATAAACCTTTTTTTAAACATTACAATTGTAAAATTAAATATTAATATTAATGAATGCCTTAATTTCTTTATTTTCAAAAATGAATCCATTAATCTTGACAGAAAAACACACATCATATTCAGATTCACCCAAATCTCATGTAAACAGGGTTAATAAAACTCTTCTGCGATTGCCAGTTGCGTTATTATGGATTATGAACTCGTTATTTAATTAAAAGCCTAAAAGTTTTCTAAAAAAAGATTTGTTAAGAGTTTCCTTAAAACAAGTAATAATATCTGCCAATGGAGTAAGAAAAATCATCTTAATTCAGAGCTAAACACGTTAATTTTTCTCGCCCCACTTTAAGATATTTTTGCTTGTTTTAATGAAAATCTAACAACATTTTGATGTTTGTTCTACAGAAAACGAGACATGCAATCTTAAGTCATTTCACTTGTACAGTAAATGCATCTTGATGCAAGAACGTTTAGATATCTAAACTAGAAAACAAGGCAGAAGTGAGGAAGAGAGTGATGTTTTGTGATCCCCCCGGCCTCCTCTCACACGTCAGCATCGATCGAGCCAATGTTTGCTCTGTACAGTGTTTTTCGGGCCGATGGACGAGCGAGCCTGACCTGAACAGACCCCGTTTCCACCCGCTTCACTTTGTTTTGTCAACAGACCGTTCGGCCAGCAATTAAACACAAGCCTTTTCAAAGAAAGAGCAGATATTTCAGCTCGTTAAGAAGAAACGCAACCGGATAATGCAGGCTTTTCAGTTCCTCGAATGCCTCCCTGTTGTTTTATAAAACCAGCTGCATGTCAGCTATTACAGTAAAAGTACTTCTAGTGAGTCAAGATCTGACTGTCGAGGGACTGAAGATTCATGATGCATCGCACCTTCAGCAACGTTGACATGTTTTCTAGATTTCAAAAGGAAAAGCAGCGACAGAATGGCTTTCTTTTACACTTATTATGTATTATATGAGTGTTAAGTGTGGTTGCCAGTGCATAAATAAATCCCCATTATGTCAAACCGGGAAAGCCAAGAAAGTGTAAGTGCATTAACACTAATGGTTAACTTATTATTATTATTATTTTTTAAGGCTTTTGTGTCTGTTGATGTGACTTTGGTTTCTCGATGTGCATCTGAGCCATGATTTTTTTAGACTGGCACATTTGATTACTAAAGACAATCACGTATTATAAAAGCTACATGGTTTAGCTTAAAAAAATGTAGTTGTGATTTTTCTGATAAAATTTTGTAAATAAAAGATGATTTAAAAATTATTATGCTTATAAAATAAATTATAATTATTATTATAAATATGATTATTGTTATTATTACTACTAAATATAAACAAATACATATTACAACAATACTACTATTATTAAAAAATATATATTTTCTTTTATTAATAGTATTATTAAACAAAATATAAAATGTACTCATTAAAATTAATAATAATTTTTATAATTATAATAAGTTTTACTAATAATTTATTTTATAAATAATAAAATGAATAAGATTATAATAAGAAGTTCTTATTAATAATACAAAATATTATTACTACATTATTATTTTTTCGCTACAAGAAAATATTAATATAAATTTTACTGTACGTTATAATTATAAAATTACAATTGTAATATTTTACCTAATTTTTTCTAATGTTAAACCATCAAAGTTTTATTTCGACAGAAATCAACAGTGCACTTTTAAAGCTCTAGTTTTGTTAAAAATTGCTTCTAATGAAGTTCGTGAAAGCACAAACGTTAAAGCGACTCAAACGGACTTCGTGAATTGATAATCATGTGCCATTCTCAGTGATTTTTGTTTTATTTCGATCGATGTGCTGCAGGACGACACACACACACACACACACGCGCTGAACTTTAACACTCAGCTGAAGCCATTTCATCACACTATGACAATGAGAAATGAATCATTCACTTTGTAGTCAAAACATAATTAGTTTCCTCCAAAACTTCCCAGGGGTTTTTCACAATGGTGGTTTTTCCATGAGCAAGGTTTGTGATTACCATCACTTTGAAAAATAAAGTTGTAAAGAGTTTGACAACTTGATACATCGAGTAACTAACATCCTAAAAAAAACGTTTGAAGTCTGACTGCATGTGATTTATACAGCAGACATGAAAGTGTCTTCCAGTAATGTTGACCACAGACCTTCTTTTACTCGTAAAACCCAAACCCAGAAAATTCCCAAAAGACTAGGCCCATTTGTCCAAGAAAAACCTTTTTAACTTATATTTATACCTTTCTTTTCTGTACAGCACAGTGGTCAACTCTTCTAGTGCTTATTAGTGTTTTGAATGAAATGATGGAATTGACGTGCTCTACTATACAGCGTTAAAAAACCGATTTCAATCGAAAAACGGCATGAGATTTGTTCACTTATTTATTAACGAATACTTATGCACATGGAAGCCCTCAAAAAACCCCAAACCGGATCCTGTTTAGTAACGGAAAAACACGCATGATGAGGTGAAGATATAAAAACCCACACGAACACAATGCACTCCAGACGTGTCCGAGAGCTACGAACGTCTACTATTTGTCACGTTATACAATCCTGTCCTTTAACAAATAATTTTCCGCACATGTGGAAATAATACAGTCTTGTGGGCAAAGTTCACGCTGTATGAGGTTTCGTCCCTGCTTGTATGTTAAAGCGAAATTAATCGACAATCCTTTTGATTTATTAGATCTTATAGCGGTCGCAGAGCCCTATTTACACAACTTCTGTAAGCTGATATCTATATATAAAGCAATGCAAGCATTAATACAACCTGCTGGATGTGTTCCAGATGTCCTCAAACAACACCACATCATAAAAACCTGTATTTCCAGATCTCGTACTTCAGCCTGAGACCTGGAGGCTCTTACAATCCTGATTACATCCACTTGATGGTGTTGATAACAAAGTCAGCCAATGATATCCTGTAATGCACTGCAGTTTTATTATACATGGGAGACTCAAGCTTAAAAAATACCAGCGCTGTTTTAAGACCCAAAGCGATGGAGAGCAATCTCCATCCAATTCCTGAAGAAAAAAGGCATTTTTATTTACATTTATAGTTGTGCATTGCATAAATCTTTTATCCAAAGCGCCCACAGTGCATTCATAAGTTATGTGTTTTTAAGCACGTGCATTTCCTAGAAATCAAACCTGAGACCTGAAAACATTTCTGCTGCATGAAAAGCTAGAAAGTAGCATGTGACACTGAAGACTGGAGCAATGATGCTGAAAATTTAGATTTGCACAACAGAAATAAATCATATTTTGTATTATATGTATTTTTGATCAAACAAAGGCAACTTATTTAGTTCAAGGTACAGTGTGCAGTTTTATTTTTATTTGTACTGTCAAATGATTAATTTTCATTTAATTTCATCAATCGCGATTAATTGCATCCAAAATAAAAGTATTTGTTTACATAATGTCTTAGGGATGCACCGATAATGGTACCGATACCGATACCGATACCGATACTGGTATCGGTGAGTACGAGTACTCATATTTATTAAAATGTCCCGATACCAAACGGCGATACCAAAAAGTATTAAAAGTGCCATATTCAGACAAAGAAACACAGACAACAGAACAACAGACAGCAGAATGTAGTTATTAGAGATTTGTCTCCGTAGGATATCTTAATGTTAATTAATTAAGTAACAAATAAGACATGAACAAAAAACTGATTCACAAAACTTACAGACCAAGAACAAGTGTTAATCGACCGTAAGTTTACCTTGCCTTACATCCCACCCTACTTGAATATTTCACACAGAATTGATTAATTACAGCCTGCAGGATATTTATTACTATCATTAATTCAGCTCATATATACTGCAGGAACAAGAAGCAAACTTGACGTTTTTAGATCCAAGTGTTTTCCTTATAGGTCTGCGGTTTCACAGAAGTGCTGAATCCTCAACAAAGACAAGTTCTTGAACTTGACAGCTTCATCTACAGAATCTGGGGTTAAGCCGTGTGCTGAAAAAACAGAAATTTAAGAGGCTTAAAAGTGGGAGTAATAGAAGTCGAGCTCCCTAATACCAGCCTGAACCTTAAAAAAAAACGCTGCTATCCTCGAGGCAATCGTAAATTAGTCTTTGAAACACAGGGGGAACAACATAAAACACATTGTGAAAATGGCTAATGTCGATGCTTTGAAACATGCCACCCAGTGCTGCAATTTATCAACAACAACAATATGTCCTCGCTTCACAGCCGAGCTGTCTCTGGAAAACTGTTTTCAAAATAAAAGGGGGAAAAAAGTTGATAGGGCTTTTAACAAGATTTCATCCGAAGCGTCTGGTGAGGTCTTGGATTTCTATCCTGCAAGTTAATGACACCACGGTCAATAAATCAAGAATGCACACCAACAGAATACAATTGTTTGTAAGGCAACACAAACAAGGCCGCGAGACGGCACACATGGTAATATTTAAGAGCTCTGATGTACGTCAGTCTAGATATTAATCCTAAACGTGTTGAAATGTTTTCTGTCGGCTGATTACACCTCTCTAATAAAATGCGTATAATGTTTGGGTGTGTGAATGAGCTGCTGGTTTTCTGCACCACGTTTGTTTTGCAAAGCCACACGTGCAAATTTAAAGTCCAGAACATGCTCTACACTCTTAAAAAAATGAAGGTTACTGTGAGTTCTTTGGGTCGTGCGAGGTCCAGGAGCATCACCTTTGGTTGTGTCCAAAATCGTCCAGACCCCCAGCAACCAGGTGGATGAGCAAGAGACCTCGGGCAAGCGACCCAGAAAGAGAAGGATACACCTCTCCCTTCCCTAAAAGCCGGGGTGGAGAATCTGGTTTCCAAAAATTTTTACGGGAGAGCAGTTTTCTCTGTCTCTGGGTCACAAGATGGCATGGAGAGTCGTGGACAGACCAACAACTGACCAAACTCATCCTCCTCTCTATCCAGCAGGCAGTAGTGGGCAGGTCGAGGGCGTTATAGCCCCTACTTTGTTTGCATCCAAGTAAGGAAGTGGGTTACGACCAATCTTGGACCTGTGTGTCTTGAACCGGGCCCTTCACTGGTTACCATTCAAGATGTTGAGGCTGGAACGCGTCTTCGGGCGCATCCGTCCCCAAGATTTGTTTGCTGCGATTGAACTGAAGGACGCAAACTTCATGTGTTGATCCTTCGATACAACACGAACCATTGCTGGTCTGCAGTTTGCATACAAAGGACGAGTATATCAGTACGAGGCCCCTTGCCCCTTGTCTTCATGTAAGTTGTGGCCCCCAACTGCACTGGTATATCTATTGCCTAGAGTTGCTGGCAGTGTGCCTTGCCTTGAATGGAGACTCCATCCCCAGACAGTCGAGCTGATTTGGTGTCATCTCGGAGCAGCTCAGGTAGACCTGTTTGCCTCTTCAGAAACCTTTCACTGCCAGTTGTTCTACTCTCTGAACGAGGGAACACTCAGCACGGATACACTGGCACACAGCTGGCCACAGGGCCAGAGAGAAGTTGGTTGGGAAGCATTACCTGATCATCAGGTTCCTTAGGGGGGCAAGAAGACTTTTGCAGACAGTCAAGCTGAAGTTTCTGTCAATGAAAATTCTGCTCCTGCTTGCATTGGCCTCCATCAAGAAGTTAGGGCTATCTGGACACATTTTTGGTTGATGATTTGTGTCTAGAGTTTGGGCCGCTGACTCTCGGGTAATCCCGGATATGTGCCCAAGGTTCCAACTACTCCCTTCAGGGATGCGGTGGAGTGCCTGCAAGCACTGCCCCAGGAGGAGGCAGACCCAGCCCTTGCTTGGTTTGTCATGTCTGAGCATTGAGATGCTATGTGGACAGGACACAAAGCTTCAGGACCTCAGACCAGATCCTTAGACCAGGAATGCCATCTTTAAACAGAGAATGGCCCACTGGATAGTGGATGTCATTACCCTGGATATTAAGGCACAGGTTATGCCCTGCCCATTCAGATTTTCGAGCTCACTCTACTAGAAGTGTTGCATCCTCTTGGGCGCTGGCTTGTGGTGCCTCACTGATGGATATTTGTAGAGCTGCGAACTGGGCGACCCCCAACACATTCAATAGATTCTATAGCCTTCATGTGGAGCCCGTATCCTCCTGTGGTCTAACCTCAAATGTAAAGAACCCCAAGCTTTGGATTGGCTTGCTAAGACTGCTTAAGAGAGTCCATATCGCAGACCCTGTCAAACTCCTCCTCCTATTAATGTTACAGTTAGCTTCAAGAGAACCTTGTCAGAAATATCTTAGAGCATTCCCAGTTAGCTAAAAATGCACTGTGCATCAAACACTAAAACTAAACAAAATGCATCCAGAACTCCCAAGTTATAAACCTTTTTTTCAATGCTCACTGGATGTTTTGTTTTTAAATATAAAAAAAAAAAAATATTTAATGAACATGAGTGACCAAAATGTTCTGGGAATACATTGTACATCATAACCTAAACTTATTTAAAACTTAGCATCCTTAAAAATTCAGCACAAATTTTCCGAAAAAAAAAAACTAAAACCTAAAAAGCACACGTGCATAAACCAACAATTAAAAAACATCACAGAACCAACACAAATCCCTTCAGAAATGAATCACCGGACACACATATCTGGCAAAAATTGCATGCAGTTCCACAAAATTGCCATCATCATTCATCTTGCTGGTCAAGTCTTGATCATCAAACATAACTGTTACATAAGGCTGAATTATAATACACAAGTGCTATCAAATCTGATATTAAATTGTTTTGTTTCTGTAAACAAAATATGCAAAGACCTTCCAATATGCATTCCTCTGATACCCCACAAACCAATGAAATCCTACCAGCACAGAGGAGAAAAGAGCATCTGCGGCACAGTGCTGGCAAAACCTGTGCTCCATCCCTAGAAAGAGGGAGCAGAGTCATAAAATGTTGGGAAGCTCTGGGAAATCAGTCAAAAAGAAAGATGCAATTAAAGGTCCCGTCGTGATCTTGGGACCCAGCCATACTGGGTCTGCTCTTGTGAAAGCACTGGGAAACCAAGGCCCCATAAATCTCAAAGGGATGACACACAGTACAAAACAATAAATATTTTTCACAACAAGTGTGTCCTGGAAAGTCTGCGAGGGCATGTATGCCAAATCCATGTGTGGAAGCCAAAATGGCATGGAAATATGCTGCTTGTGCATACTTCTATTCATTTGGGGCTTTTCCAAGATCTGTCGGGATATTTTCCACAACAAGACTTTTACAGCGCAATTTACTGTGCAGTATTTCCCTTTGCGTTCACATTTTACAAAGGAGCTACCTTTGACCTACTTGAGCATGACATGAGAAGCACAATAAAACCGAAGGTTCATTTTGGGGGTATTTCATGACTTTTCATATTCTTACACTTTGAACATGTTTTAAGGTTGAGTTGTCTTTGCTAAACTGCTGTCAGTATGAGAGAGGATGGATTTTAATCAAACTATGTGCAGAACTGCATGATTTGGAATTGCAATTTTTATCAGAAATTTTTTTTTTTTTTTTTTTTTTTTAATTCACGATGCATGGTGTTCCAAAGCAGCTTTACGGAATTAAACAAGATTAAACAAATCCTAGATTGTTAAACATTATTTTTAAGCAGGAGTAATAATATTTTAAAACAAAGATGATATGTTGTGATCATAAAGGACAACAATATAAGAAAAAAGATATTTTTTTGTATGTTTGCACAATTTCGCCAAAGGTTAGTAGCCTAATTATATCAGTAGCGCTATAAAATAGTAATAATACTGCTAATAATTATACTGTTTATGATTTAAATGTTTATATTATAATGGCTTAAATGATTGCTATTAACAAATGTTGAAAGCAATGATTTCATCATAATAATTTATAATGATTACAATATAAGCAAAACTGTGATTAAAAAATTACAGGTTTGCTGTGTTTGTTTGTGGGGCTGAAATAATGCATTTTTTTAATTATTACTGTTATATAAAAATACTAAAAACAAAATAAGAAATATTACTATTATAATTGTTACTATTATTATTAAAAAATACCAAAAAATTAAGTTGGAGGAAAATTATAATTTTATTTTGCATTATACGAGTAAAATTTCAATACTGATTTTGAAAGCTTCGTTTTTAAATTTGAAAACATCGAACATTTATTTCTTTACGCTTGTTTCGTTCGTTTGATCATGAGCTGCTCGCGTGCAAATGAACACAGTGCTATGTTGTGAGCTTCATTCTGAAACGCACAACACATACATTTATTTTATTTGCAGCCTTTTTTGGTTAATTTAGATTAATCACACAGCCCTTTTACAACCTTTGCTCTGTCTTTCTGGAAGGTCATCGAACCGGAGCACAGGCATCTTCAGTAGTGACTTCCTTCAGCTCATCGAGGAACTGGAATGTGATGAGGTTTTATTGCTTTCCTATGCACTTTGCTAAACATCCATGTGCACAGTTCCTTCAACACAAACCTGAAGAAAACGGTAGTTTGTCTGTGCTGTGGGTGATTGCCAATGCATTCCTACGCAGCTTCTGAGGTGTTAAGAGTGCCTTTTTAGCACTGCTTAAAAATAAAATACCATTTTCTAACCCATTCGTCTGAAGCACTAATGCTGTAAACTGCAAGCCAAAGTTTGATGTCAAGTATGAATTTGCACCACTCTATTCTTTCAAAACAATCTCTTTAGCGGGCTTGTCTGAATTAAATCTGAACACAAATCCAAGATCTCTGATTCATTGCAATGACAGCTTTTCCAATTCCCGGGAAAGAGACTTCTGTCATACCGAATCAGATTTCCAAGATCCTCGATTCTGTGATTTTTCCAATAATCCGGTCGTTTTGTAATTCGCTGGTGAAAGAGCCACTCATCTAACGAGTAAAAACATGTGACTGACAGCAAGAAAACATAGTTGGCAAACACTTTAAAGGAAGATAATAACCCGTTTTTCTTGTTAGAAAGAGGCCTTCGACTGAGACTGCAAAACGGGATTTTACAGATGAGTTTTTGCTGCATTTTTCTTGTGCTGTTCCAGCGTACATCAGCCCTGAAGGCTTTCAAATGTTGTAAATCGTCCTATAAATACTGTGGTGGATTTTGGCAGACTCCGGCCCGGGATCTGTCTTTTAAAGCAGATGCACCCCTGAAACCTCTTAATAGATGACTGTCTGACCTTACATAACCTGATTTGCACTCTGCTGCAGCGGCGCTCTACCTTGTTCTGCGGCGCGAGGTGAATTTAGGTCGCTCTGTGTCAAAATAAAAACGCTGCTTGGTTCCTAGCATCAGCTCTTTGATATTATGTAATCAACCTTGAGTGAGGACAGCTTCACAGCCACCGGTGGAGCAGAAACCCTGCTGAGAACGGATCGGGTCAGAGCGCGGGAGGATCCTCTGCCAGAGCGCAGCATAAGAAAGAAAAGCAACTGCACAAAAGAAAAAAAAAAAGCCCTGACGGGAGTGTAAAATGTTTAAGGCTCTGTCCTAGATTGCACTCTGGCACCACAGGAGTTCAGAATCTCGCTGAAATCGTCAGTCGGCGCTGGAAGTGCTGCGGCAGTCTTAGAGAAGCGAGCTAGACTACTTCATTGGCAGTGATAATGCTATAAAATGCACTTATCTAATGTCATTTATAAAGCATCAAAAGTATGCATATTGCCATTTAATTTTTGCAATAAAAGCATCACTCATCATGGTTACTGTGATTTAAACAAACACTCACAGACCTGAAACACATCCAGGGAAAACCACCCATAGCTACTGCATGATATAAAGCTAAAAATAAAATAAAATAAAGCTACTTTTCAAAGCTAAATCTGAAGCTATGTGGCTAATTTCCGGCTAAATTTAAAAATCTATTCAGTGAAATGTAATTTATTCAAATTTTTTAATTTGATTAAATTTTATTGCAATTATTTTTTATAATTGTATAGAATATTTAATGCTAGAAAACAACACAAATCGGGATCCAAAGATTTTAACCCTTTAACTATCACCTGTCCCCTCTGTGGGACGCCTACATTTACTTCACTATATTACAATTAAATTTAGTCTAATCTTGACAAACTATATATCGTTGGAAAGGTCTAAGACACCCAAATATATATTTTACCAATGTTAAAAAATTATGTAGGAAAAGTAATAGATTAATTTATGACAAATGTTTTGACCTTTGTTTAAAAAAAAGACTTCTTCGTTGTCTTTTTCTCTATCACATTTTAAAAATCATCAGAAATTATATATCAACTGAAAACTTAAAATCTCAAAATTCATCCTTTAAAACCCATTTTAAAATCAGACATTGCATTACCATGTAAACGGTACATCAATATCATGATGCAAAATATTTTCATTCATGAATTATAAAAATTTAAGTTTGAATCGTGCACTATAAAGTCTATGTTCAAAAATGTGTCCCAAATGTCCCAAATTTACACAAGACATAAACTTATTCAGAATAACAGCACAAGAGTAAACTCACACATGCCAGCGACTGGACAAGATCATCAAGATGATCGCAATAATTTCAAGTTGTCTGTCCTGTTTTGAAACTCTCTTTACGTTAGCACGTATATGAGATAAGAGTTAATAGATTATCTAAACAAGCTTAAAGGAACACTCTAGGGCTATGTTTGCTATAAGTTTGGAAGAAAGCTAATCTAATTAACAGCATACTAAACTCACAGATAACCAGAAAAATGTAAATACGCATCACATTATTTTTAAAGAAAAAAATCATATGGCTATTGTAAGAATCATTTTGAATAAATTAAGGTGTTGTTATGCATTGAAATAATTAAAGATGTTAAAAGACAGAATTTGGTAACAATAAAACATATGAAAAAAAATTAAAAAACTTAATTAAAAAAAAAAAAACATAAATAAAAATTAAACGTAATTTTTGTCGAACTTTTAATAAATTGATGTGAACTTGTATGATTTTAATCAATTAGACTTGCTTTTTGACTGTTAAAAAAAGGGAGTCCAGAAAAATTTAAATGGAAAAAAAACAGAATTTGGAAAAAATAAAATGGATTTCACATGGCCCTATGTAACACACTGTTATCTGCACCTGTTCATGACAAGATAACAATGTTCTACTTCCAACAAATGCATTTTTTCTGCATGTAAGAAAGGTGCCATGAGGTGACTGTTTGATGACGGTCATAGCTTTGCTTGAAGATGCACAGCTAGAAAATATTACACATTCCCAGAGATTCGAAACGTGGCAGTGTAATGATTTCGAGAGAAGGCTTATGTTGAAGGAGTTTAAGGGTCTGTGCGAGTTGATGGTGAACCCCGGAGCCCCTGGCTGTCCTAGATTGACTCCTGAAACTTTCACCATCCCCACTAAAGCACTTCTGGACTTTGCTTTGCATAGACAAACAGAATTCTTTCCCTTCTGTTTAACTCGGGCCACCCGAGGGACAGTGTGGCCTTCCTCTTAAAAAGCAGTTGTCGTAATACTTGACCCGGTCACGCCTGACTCACAGTAAACGGCGATCCTCGCTGATTAACCCAATGTAGTGCACTGCTCTTATGCAACTTGTGTATTGCTAACTAAATGACTGATTACATCCAACAAAGTCAAAAAACGACATTTGTAGGGCATTACACAAAGCTGCTGTTAAACTACGAGTAACTAAATTAGTGTTAAGAATAAAGCTTCTCATTGAAAAAAAAATGGGATGAAAAAATGCATTCACACTTGCTAAGTTTTGGAACAGGTCTATCAACATAATGGACTATTTCAACACACACACATGTGCTGTTAAACGAACTGAACAACAATAACAATTTACTTAGCCGTATCCTAGCGTTATCGGAGCATTCTACTTCCACTTTTATCATTTTAGGGACCATTAAATGTACAAAACAGTTAGATGAAGCATGACGGAAAAGAGCAAAGCATAGTGGTTTCAAGATGCCATTGAACTGGGTATGACGAAAATTCGTAAAGTTTCTCATGGAAAAAAATGTGGCACAAATGCTGAAGAGGAAATGTATTTGCATGAATCAACAAGCCATTTGCTAAGTTTTGGAACAGATCTATCAACCCAATGTACCTTCAAAATGTTTAATAATTTGTGTTCAAACTATGTGAATGCGAGCATTTACTATTAAATAAACTGAACAACAATAACAATTCACTTAGCTTTATATCTAAGCATTATTATAATGTTCTTCAGATATATTTTTTTTATTTTAGGTGCAATTCATTAAGGTAAGTAAAAAATATATATATAAGTTACTAACTTTAATACTGTTAACACAAAAAGGTTTCTCATGAAGCACAAAATACAAAGAGGAATGCAAGTTTTGGAATTTGTTGTTGCCTTCATAATGCATTTAAACTGTAAACACACATTTAATATTTAACAAAAAATAACAATTCAGCTGGGTGTATATTAGCATTATCGTAGTGTTCCTCTTACACAAATTTTAGGGACAATTTTTTTACTAAGATTTACTAACAGCTTACATCAGCGCAAACCATCTTTTGGCATTAAAATAATACTATCAGCATTTACTAAAGACGCACAGTGAAGTTATTTTTGCGCCTGACCTTATATAAAATGCACTTGTAGGAGTTTCCCATTTGGATGCAAAATTTATGGGAGGAGAGTATTAAAATGACTGTTACTTTTTTACAGTTACTATTTAGTAATTATGGCCTTAAATGTACAAAACTGCTAAATTAAGCGTGATGGAAAAGGGGTCAAAATTAACTGGAATATTAACTAAAAATCTCAAAAACACATTTCTAATGAAGCTGGGATGCAATTACATAAATCAACAAGTAACTTGCTAAGTTTTGGAACAGATCTATCAACATAATGTACCTTCAAAAAACATTTCATAATTTGTGTTTAGACTGTGTCAACACACGTACATCTGCTATTGCACCAAATGAACAACAATGAAAATTCACTGTTGTATCTTTCATAAATTTGTCAATTTGAAGACTTTTTATAACATGTTGCTTCAGACTAGTGGAAAGAAAACTTCCAAAATAAACTTTCATTTTATTGCATTTACTGTAGATTTCAATTCCATTACATATCTTTAAAAGTTTTTTCTCTTACATACACAGAAACTTAAGAGTTTTATTCCTGTCTATATTTCGAAGGCTTTTCCTGATGGGTTTGTTCATATATCATTCGCCTAGTTTCATTTGGCTTTAAAGGAACAAAACAAGGCACAAAAGCCAGAGAGGAATGCATTTACATAAATCAACAGGCAGCTTACTAAGATTTGGAACAGATCTATCAACATGATGTACCCTCAAAATGTTTCGTAATTTGTGTTCAAACTGTGTCAACACACGTACATTTACTATCACACCAACTGAGCAACAATAACAAATGGCTTGGCCATACGAATCTTAGCGTTATCAGAGTGAGATAAGACTTACAGAAGGTCACAAACAAGCACTCGCTCACATGTAGGCAAACATATCCAACATTTCTAAAATGCATAACTACAAAACTGCAAAAAACAGCATGTTCCTACAAAATGCACATGACGCACAGTGACGTACTTGAGGACACTATGCTCTGGTTGCGAGCACGTTGTTCATCAGGACTGACGTTTGGCACCGTTTCAAGAGGGAACTCCAGTGGCATGGTTGGGCTGGATGCCCACAGGGAAACACTATCGCTCGCTTTCATCTCACGGCTGCGGGCGGCTATCGCATGCATCACACATTATCCCACCTCAAAAACCATCTAGACTGATGCATGTGAGCAGAAACCTACAGCTGACTATTCAATACAAATCACAGACGACAGTGTTTCTGGAAACTTAAAGTAATACAGAGCTCAGGAATAGGATGGAATCATTTAGTCATTTAGCAGACGCTTTTATATAAAGTGACTTACAAATGAAGACAATAGAAGCCATTAAAATCAACAAAAAGGCTATGATATGCAAGTCCTATAACTTAACGCAGTACACATGCACGTTTTTTCTTATTATATAATAAAAAGAAAACAGATGTATCAGAAAACGAATAGAGCGAGCTAGTGTTAGAGGTCTTTTTTGCTTTTTGTTAATTCTATAATAATAAAAAGAAAATAAATAGATAGGATACAAAAAGAATAGAGAAACTTTTTTAAGAAAATGTAGTTAAATTAATAGAGTGCAAGTATAAAAGAATAAAATAGAATTAGAATAGAGAGTGCTAGAGTTAGAGGGTCAAATAAAGATTGTGTTTTAGCCGATGCTGGGATTGATTTGGGCAGGTCATTTCTACCAGGAGGGAACAGTTAATGTAAAAGTCTGTGAAACAGTTTTTGTGCTTCTTTGGGACGAATGATAAAGCAACGTTCACTTGCAGAACACAAGCTTCTAGAGGCACAGAAGTCTGATATAATGAATTTAGGTAAAGGGGTGCAGAGCCGGTGCTGGATTTGTAGAAATGTTAAATAAATTTTATATTCTTTACATGCACAGTTATTTTTTTCAAGAGTGTCAGAGTGTCAACCACCAGGAAATTTCCCTTCCGTCTTAACCAGAGAAATCCTACTAGTGAATTACATCACATAAAATTAGGTCTCTGCACGTCGGCTTCTTGGTAGCGAGCGCTCAAAGTGTACGGTGTTAATCGTTTATGGATGTGCCCTGAAACAACACCGAGACACAGTCGTGCTCAGCTCTTCATTCACACGATGACCAGATCTTCATCAGGCGTTTACTAGAGAAGTAGACCTCCTTACTGAGAACTAGTTAATCCTCAGCATTACCCTCATTGCTATTTTTAGCAACGTGAAAGGTGTTTGGATTGTCTGTGTTATGTTTAACGGAGCAAGATGTCAAAACATACTAAGATCCTTCCAATCCACAACTGGTTACGTAATGCAACTTAGCAAGACATGTAAGGAAAACCAATTGAAATTGTTTAACTCACTCTACACTTAACACACTCCTCAGTATCCCACATTTCAGTTTAGGCGGCACTCAAAGAGCCTCTTTCCAGGAATAGGGATCTGATAGCATGCCTCTTATTGGCTATGACCTTAAACTAAGTGCTCCTCAACTTTATTAAGGTGGTTTTACAAGGCCAGGAGAAGCGGAATAGCTCTAAGGAGGGCATTTATTCAGCCAGACAGAGAAGAGGGCTGTACATGTAAAAACATCTGTAAATGACTGTTGAAGAAACCAAAACGGTCACATTTTAAACCAAAAATATTAGTCTGTGAGAGAAGTTTTTGCTGAGATCACCAGTGGTGATTTTGTAAAATGTACATGTTATTACTTAAAAATCTGCATACAATGCCTGCTTGTTGACGCAATAAACTGAAACAATGTGCATTAAAGTTTTAGTGGAACAAAACAACTGATACAAGCAGCTCAGGAATGACGGGGACGTGAAAAGTAAAATTGTTGAAAAGAAGTGTTTAATTTGTGAAAGGACATTATCAATATCAATGTCGTTAACAATTCTTATTTATAATTAATACTAATATAGTCTTATCTAGTCATAAAGATCTTAAATCTGTATACTGCTCTATTAATGTGAGAACTTAAATGTGACCCTGGACCACACAAACACTCATAAGGGTTAATTTTGAGATTTGTATATCATACGGGAGCTGAATAAAGAAGCTCTCAATTGATGTATGGTTTTGTTAGGATATTACAATATTTAGCTGAGATACAACTATTTAAAAATCTGGAATCTGAGCATGCAAAAAAAAAAAAAAAAAAAAAAAATATATTAAAAGTTGTCAAAATGAATTGCATATTACTTATCTAAAATTAAGTTGTAATATATTTATTGTAGGAAATTTACAAAATATCTTCATGGAACATGATCTTTACTTAATCCTAATGATTTTTGGCATAAAAAAGAAATGAATAACTTTGACCCATACAATGTATTGTTGGCTATTATGACAAATCACTGTAAAAAATTAAATTTACAAAAGTAAAAAATTTACGTAAAGTTAAATTTACAGTTAAATTCCGTAATTTATTTAACTGATATAATGTTAACATACCAACCTATTGAATTACTAAAATTTGTTTGTACCTTTGTAATACACTGATAACCACCAATAGCAGGTGGTGATGAGAGTCCCATGATGAGCCAAAGCCCATCACAAGCAGCTTTTAAATAATTAACATATATATCGCGTTGCACAGTGACATTCATAAAACACTAATCACCATCATGGTAACCCACTAAACTGAAATAATGCAATACACATTAATTTAACAACATATGGTGTAAAACACAACCCTGATATACAAAACCTGTAAAAAAAAAACAGTTATAAAAAAAAAACAAAAAAAAAAAACATCAAATTTTAAATGTAATGCAGGAAATTCTGGGAATTTCAATTTACAGTTATTCACTGTAAATTATACAATATTTTTCTCATTTTTTTGAGTTTACTCAAAAATTGAATACTACCATAAAATTACATATATTGTCCAAAGCAGTTTTTCACCATATATAGTAGGGGAATTTACTGTGAACCATTTAACAGATTTTAAATGTCACATTTATATGTCGCTTTTACCGTTAAATTCACAGTAATTTTTTTATGAATGGTTTTGTGCTCCAGGGTCACATATATTATTTTTAGTGCACTTGCCATCGAATAATCGCAAAAAGCTTTGTGCTTTATTACCTTTTAAAAAACAAAGGATTAGCTAAAAATATCTGCCAAATTCATTATTAAATTCAAACAATTAATACAGTTTTGGCACTCTTTAATGCAGCATTAGCGATCACTTTAGCGCCGCAGTTCAAGCAGCACATGAAACCATATCTTTCTCTTTTCTACTACAGTATGAAATCAACATGAATAGGCAACAAAAGGTAGGCTATTTTAAAATATAGCCTACATTACAACTTACTTCAGTGCGGATTAGTGGAAAACATTTAAAATTTGTAAACAGTGCCACATAGCAACATTTACCTCAGAATAATCAGTCAGCTAGAAAAATAACTATAAAGAGGAGTATTTTGCTAAATTTATGTGCTATATTGCATATTCCTATTTTTCCTTAACAAGTTGTCTACAAGATAAGTAACAACGCAAAGAGCTAAAAATAAAATGTAAGGAAGCCTTGAAGACATATAACAAATCCTTAGTGGAGTCACTCAACATTGACGTTAACCCTTACATTACATGGGCAACGACATGCATAGCTGAACTACATTGTGAGTCTGTTATGTTGCATCAATGGTGTTGCATGCGGCAGTTATTCAACCATTTTTTCTTACAATTCTATGTCTATATCACAATTCTGACTTTTCCCCCCTCACAGTTCTAAAAAAGTCAGAATTGCATGACATAAAATGTCAGTTTTAAAAATTGCAAGATTTAACAAGTCTTAGAAGAAAATGCTGACTTGTGAAATACAAACTTGAAATTGCAAGAACAATATCAGAATTCTGAACAACGTTGTGAACTTTCCACTTCTTGCACTATATCAAAATATAGTGTAACCCAAAGAAATATGAGTGACTTCATTAATCTCCTCCATTCATAAGAGATGCGGAGGAAAGCAGGGGAAAAAACAGATGTTGATTAGTTTGATTGTTGGGTTTCTGTGTAGTGATTGCAGCTGCTCTCCTCTTTGAAAGCCTTAGCACACACACCTCTCACAATCAAAGCCGTACACCCCAACATTTCCCGCTTCAAGCTCCTGACCCCAGTCGTGACCCCGGCTACTCCTCTGGGCTTCAGCCAAAGTGGCTGTTTTTCCATTAAAAGGCTGTTTCCCATCACCCCTTCCCCTCGCGTTCCCGACAGAGACCCACGGAGAGCTGAAGCGCCTGGAGTCCTCATGCTGTCCTGATTTCCTCCTCCTCTGTGACTCTGCGAATGAATCAACCGCTGATTCATTAAAACTCTGATGAGTGATACACTGTGAAAAAAAAAAGAAAGAAAAAGTTGACCTAACTCAAAAAATAAGGCAACCTTTTGCACTCAACTTGTAAACTCAACTAGCAACCAGTGTTGGGTGTAATTTGATGCTGTCAAACGATTAATCGCGATTAATCGCATCCAAAATAAAAGTTTATTCATACAATACAATAGTAGATTTAACATCAAAACCTTAAAATGCATGCTTTTATGTACTCTTCTCACTTTAAATACTTTGGTAAATTCATAAGTATATCGGTAACACTTTAGTGTCCAATTCTCACTATTAACTAGTGGGTTATAAGAATATTACTGGTATATTGGCTGTTTATTATTACTTAAAAAAATACACATATTAGTATCTTATTCTGCAAGACCTTATTCTAAATCCTTAATCCTACCCAATTCAAAAGTTAATCCAAAGTGTCACCAGAATTATTTATGTAGTTATCAATTATTTATTTGAAAGAATTAAAATAACCGTTTCATTTCTATTCTTGAATCATTAACTGATCGAGGTTGATTTAGGATTTACAAAGTAATTAGTAATAAGTAATTAAATACTTTTTGGCGAGAGTAATTTGTACAGTAATCTAAATACACTGCTGAAGATGTAATTAGTAACTAGTAATTAATTACTTTTTTAGAGTAACTTAACCAACACTGCTAAAAACAGGCAACTTAAAGACTTTAGTTAATTTAATGAATAAAAGTCAGTCTACTGAGTGTTAAAAGAACAACGCTATTTCTTAATGTTTTTTTCTTGGTTATGTGAATGTTAACTGAACATTCCATTTGATCATTTTGAAAAAAACATGGGAATGTTACATATGAAAGTTCTCGGAACGTTCTGAAACAATTAGTAACATTTAAAAAATGATATACAAACATTCAGCTAAAACGCTTCTGGAGAGAATGTATAATATAATCAACATAAATAATCAGCTCTTCTTAACCAACCACAAAATGTTGCAGAAAATTTGCTAATGTATGAAATGTTTTAATTATACAATTCTGACAACTTTTCTCTCAATTCTGTGTTTATATCTCATAATTAATTTTTTTTCTCTCTGAATTGTGATATAAAATGTAGGATTCCAACTTTTTAAATCTCACAAATCAGATTTTTTTTTTTTTTTTTGGAAAAATGCCAGAATTGACAAGTTGTGAGCAAAAAAGTTGTAATTGTGAGATGAAACGTAAAAAAGTTAGAATTGTGAAAAATTAACTCAGGATTGTGAAACACAAACTTTGAATTCTGAATTTTCACAATACGGATTTTACACTTCACAGTTCTTACTTTTATCTCAGAAAAAAATTTTGTTTCCTGCCACAGAATAAATATTGGGCAACAGTATAAATAGTATAAATCAAATCAAAAAACTGATCCCTGATTTTGCGAACATCAGTAATGACAAGAAGAAATCAGAGGAAGAAAAACAGACAGATGTCGGAATCAAAGATAGAAACGCATGTGGGATATCACTATGGAAACATTTGTGAAGCAGTGTGTCTTTCCGCAGTTTTTTGGTTCACGTCATTATCTTGAAAGCATTTTCTTGCCAGCGCTTGTGACGAGCAGCTCTAAAGACAAAACATTCATCACAATAATTCCCCAAAAACAGTCCAACAACTGCAAAAGAGAAACCACTGGCATAGCAGAAGATGTTTTTACCAATCGAACTAACTCAATGAACTCAGTTTGGTGATTAGAATTTCGTGCATTAGATCTAAACCCATCTCAGTCCAGCACTAATCAAAACATATTTCTATTTAAGAACATGGGCAGTCATAAAGTTGAAATAAAAACAGATGTGCACATTGTCTACTGCTCATAATATTTTTGTATTTTAGACTAAATTAGTTGCATTTTTCGAGTAGAAAACACAACTCTAGAGAGATTTTCATGGTTAACCAGACAATACATTTGAAAATGAAAGAACGCAGTGCATAATGCAGATTTCATAACAGGGAAGATTCTCTTCAAATATTAAACATCTATTCATGTCAAGTTCTGACACTGAGCTAAAACGTCAACATTCTCCTTTGTTCATCTGGTCTTTAGTAAAGTCTTCTAATGTAACAGAAACATTATTTATGCATCGAGCAATGGTTCCTTAATGGAACGTTGCCCTAATGTTTTCTGTTACCAAGAATAAACGCTTTGAATGTTCCAACAATATTCAGAATTTACATTTTCATAAGGTAAGAAAATCATTTTTAGAACACTATTTTGTTGAAAATTTTGCACAAATAACAATTTGATCCATTCATTTATTTTACTGGAATTTTTACAGAATCGTTGTTAAATTACACAAAATGAATCTGAAAAAAAAAAAAATTTGAGTTTATGAAACATACAGTCGAAAAAAATCACGTTGTGGCACAAGTAACAATCTGATGAATTCATCTGTTTACTCAAAAAATATTTTTGCAGGTTTTAAAATAAACATTTTCTTTAGATTACATAAAACTGTCAAAAAAAACTGTTTTTATTTAGAGAATAGTCACTTACAGTTGCATTTATGCAAAATAATTTGTTGTTGAAATTTGCCTCTAATAACAGTCTGGCTTGTTAATTAATTTTACTGATGAATAATTTAACAGCTGTTTGAAAACGATCAAGCAAAATTCTGTCAAAAACTAAAAGCTCTCATATTTCTCATTTTTGAGTTTTTGTTATTGTTATTAATGGAAACATATGTAATCACTTGCATTGAAATGAATAGTAAAATCTGTCAAAACGTAACTCTTCAATATCACATTTTGAGTTTTTATTATCATGTATTATTGAAAATACATGTAATCACTTCCAGTTGCATTTATGCGAAAGAATCTGTTGTTGAAATTTGGATGCATTTATTTATTTATTTGTTGACAAATGTTTTTGCAGTGGTTCAAACATGATAAAACATACCCACCGAATCATCCTTTGATTAAACAGAACTCTGTCAGAAAATGCATGATGCCATACTTTTTCATTTTGAGGATTGCAATAGTGAAATTCGGTACAAATAATAATTTAATCCACCGATTTATACATTTCTTGTCCAAACAGCTGCGAAAATATCAGTATGTAAAATAAAGCAGAATTCTACCAAAAACTAAAAGCTTTCAGATTTCTCAATTTTGATTTTCAGTTTCTGTTTACTAATGAAAACAATCACTTTGCATTTCTCATTTTCATTGATTTTTTTTTTTTTTTTACAGTTCTTTGAACACCATAGATTGCACAAAATTCTGTCAAAAATTTAAGCTTTCGTATTGTTCATTTTGAGAGTAATCACTTTCGGTTGCATCCATGCGAAACAATCCATGTCGCAATTGTGAAATTTCCCACGAATAAACTTTTTTTTTTTTTTTGACAAATATTTTTGCAGATGTTTGAACACGTTAAACCCTTAAAATTCTGTCAAAATATTAAATCGCTCATATTTTTCATTTTAAGATTAAGCACTTTTAGATGCAATCTTGCAAAACAATCCATGTCGCAATTCTGAAATTTGGCAAAAATACCAAATTCGTCCAATTGATTTATTCAGAACAATAATAAAGCAGAATTCTGTCAGAAACCTCTAATTTTTCTAAATTTAATCTTTCATTAAAATCCATTAATAAAAACACACGTAATCACTTTCAGTGGCGTTCATGCGAAAAAAAAAAAAATCCATGTCGCAATTGTGAAATTTGGCACGAATACACACGCACTTTATTTGGACAAATATTTTTGCAGATGTTTGAATACGTTCAAATTCTGTCAAAAATGAAAGCTCTCATATTTTTCATTTTAAGATTAAGCACTTTTAAATGCACTCATGCGAAACAATCCATGTCGCAATTGTGAAATTTGGCTCATTTGTTTCGATTATTTGTGCAGCTGTTTGGGCAGCCGATGATCATTAATGCTCGTGTTTGATGGTCACTGTCTGGAAGTCGACTAACAAAATCAGCTTTATTTGCTGCACCATTTACAGAGAAATCACTCGAGCGAGGAAAGCGGGAAGAGGCCGGATGGTTTCTCTGTGAAGATGAGAAGTGTCCTGGTTGTATTAGTCTCTCTCAATCTGTCTGCTTGTTCCTGTTCAGATGAGATACAAAACACTTCAACAACATGTTTACCAGAACGCCAGTCTGAGTCTGATCCTCGGCTCGTGACCTCGGATAACTCTGTGTTTTGATGCCGCGTCTCTAAATGCAGCTCTCGCACTCGCTCATTCCAGTCTGTTTTACAAGAATCACATCTAGACATTTCAGACGGTCTGATTAACTAAAGCGAGGCATGACCCTTCACATTTCAGGGATTTTTACAGCACTTTGAAAATAACGTCACAGCATTGGAAAACTCGAGGAAAGATATTTGCATGGAACTGCAGCACAAAACCAGTCTTAAATCTCTCGGGGATATTTGTAGCAATAGCCAACAATACATTGTATGAGTACATTTTTCATTTATGCCAAAAAATCATAAGGATATTAAGTAAAGATCATGTGCCATGAAGATATTTTGTAGATTTGTTATCGTAAATATATCAAAACTTAGTAATATGCATTGCTAGGAATTCATTTAAACATCTTTAAAGATGATTTTCTCAATATTTAGATGTTTTTTGCATCCCTCAGATTCCAGATTTTCTAATAGTTGTATCTCAAACAAATATTGTTCGATCCTAACAAACCACACATCAATGCAGAGATCATTTATTCAGCTTTACATCTCAGTTTCAACACTTAAGACACTTTTTGTGTGCTCCAGGGTCATTTGTGCTGTACGGTCCTAAAACACATTTCTTTTTGTGTTCTCGAGGACTGTTCTCTAGTTAGAGGTTTCCATCATAAACACATGACAGCAGTTAACCTGAGCGAGGTCAAACGAGGCCATGTGTGCACTCTTCATAGGTAAAATCACATCTTATCAGTCAGTAATCTCAGCTTTTCTTTGGCAAACAAGCTCCTCGCTCTATCACCAGCAATCAATACGCGATCCGGAGGAAATGAGGGGATCTAGGCCGAAGTTCACTGGAATATTACATTTAGGAGCAGCTCATTAACATATCGGAATATCAGGAATCTGCTTCTCTCGTAACCTGTGGCTATAAAGCAGTTGAGAGGCATAACATTAAGTGCTCTGGAAAAACACACTCTTTTTCTAAATGTCTACTTGAGACTGAAATTTCCCCTCGATGTGTACGTGAATAAAAATACACATATTTTAACATTATTATTTGTTTATTTAACTAATGTGACTAACTGTTGCAAATGGTTTGTTTGGAGGTTTTTAATAATACGGATGATTTACTTTACTTTTGTCACATCATTTTTTTTTATTGACTAGTAATAAATAAAAAATTAAAATTTTAAAAAATTATAAAAATAAACAATAAATGTTTAAATAATTCCCAAAAGATGTCTTATTTTATGTACTGTTGATAATAAAAAATATATATATATATTTTTTTTTTTATTATAAAAATAAACAATAAATGTTTAAGTAATTCCCAAAAGATGTCTTATTTTATGTACTGTTGATGATAAAAAAAAAATATATATTTTTTTTTTTTTATTATAAAAATAAACAATAAATGTTTAAATAATTCCCAAAAGATGTCTTATTTTATGTACTGTTGATGATAAAAAAAAAAAAAATATATATATATATATATATATATATATATATATATATATATATATATATATATATAATTTTTATTTTCTTTTAGGAAAATTAAGCATGTTTGCTTTTTTATTACAGTTTAATAACAACAACAGTAAAATATAGTAATAAATTAGGCTACCACACTTAATAATAACAGCAACAACTATATTATTATTATTGCACACTATAAATTAAAAGCTCATTAATTTCCACAATGATTTTTCAATGAACTAATATATCACTGACAATCATAAGAGGAAGAAGAAGAATTTATAATAATAATAATAATAAATATCTTTAATGTCAAATATTTTTTTACAGCTCTATAAATTAGGAAACTGTGGTTAATAAAAATGCACAAATATTATAATTTGTTAAATAAGGCTGGAGCGTGATCAGACGCGGTCCTCTTCCAGAGTTTAGACACTGCTCATGTTACACCGGAGAATACAGTAAATGATGTCTGGATTCCTGACACTTCCTGAGCGATGATTTAACACGGAATAATGCGAGCCCAGATTCGCCCTGTTGTCTTTCCAGCTCTGCAGCCGAGACAAACATCTGCTTGTGTTTTACACAGACCACAGTCGGAGGCTATAAACTGACACGGAGCTGTCAGAGACGCGATCTGTCCAGAAGAAAACACTCATTATTCAGCGTCAGTGGGACTCCTGAAGACAGAGATTACAATAAAAACACCTATTAGACTGTAAAGGGCTCTGCTCCAATACCTAGTGAGCTGTCTACTTAGACAACATGCTGTATATATATTCAGACTTTATATGCATTTGTGTATTCCCCAGTTCTTCTAAAGAATTATACCTCATTATGATTTACAATAAAGGTACAATGGTTATAAATTAAGCATAACAATTATTTTATTATTAATCTGGGTTATTATCATTAACTAAAATTACAAATATATATATATATAATTTATTATATGATAAATATAATAAAATAATTATAGAAATATAAAATAAATATAAATGTTACTTAAAAAATCAAATAGTACTAAAATAAAAAATAACATCAGGTACATATTATTTAATTATATCTCAAATTTTAGGATCAATGCAATTTTTCTAAAATAATTAATGACATTTATTTTACAAGGCTGCAAAATTGTCAGTAGAGACATTTCTATTGTTACAGTAGATTTATATTTTAAATAAATGCTGTTTTTAAACTTTCTGTTCATCTGTGAATCCTGAAAAATAAAATGCATCACAGTTTCCGCAAAAATATTACTGTGTTCAACACTGATAATAATCAGAAATGTTTCTTGAGCAGTAAATCATCATATTATTCTGATTTCTGAAGATCATGTGACACTGAAGACTGGAGGAATGATGCTGAAAATACAGCGGAGCATCACAGAAATAAATTACACTTTAACACAGATTCACACAGAAAACAGTTTTTCTAAATTCTAATAATATTTCACGTTTTTTAATGTATCTTTGTTCAAATAAATGCAGCCCTGGTGAGCAGAAGAGACAATTATTAAGCTACACACCTAACACATCGTTGGCTCATAGGGTCTTTTTCTTCAGCTCTTGCAGAGATGAAGGTTACCTGTGTGTGTCTGTGCCGCTCTGAGCTGAGGGCCACACACTGAGGAGAGCCCGGGATCAGAAGAGATTATGGAAAAGCAATGCATAATTAATGCAGGGCCCTTCAGCGCAGACACACTCTCAACACTGAGGGTCTTGATAATCACACCGCCAGCGTCTGACACATGCATGAGCCATATATGACTCTAATATTACATTTAACACTCAAGGAAAGAAGAAGAGATGTCCGTGATAGTGTTTAATTATTATTAAGGCGATATTAAACATAAATGTAACATCAGACCTTTCTCTTATTGCTGTTACCATCATTTTATTAAAGCAATAAGCAACTCGAGGCCATGATTTCTACATGGTTAAAGCAGGGTTATTATCATTAAAACAAAATATATAATGAACTTATGAAACTAAAATAAATAATTAAATTATCTAAAAAAGAAAATAAATAACAAAAAAATTATTACTTCAAATAGAATAAATGTAAATATGAAAATGTATATTGCTTTGCTTTGGAAACTAACTGAAGCAATAAAATTACTAATTGGAAATAAATAAAAAACTAAAGCTGATATAAAAATAAATTAAACGAAATAATCCTGTAAAAATAAATAACAAAAAGCACATTACTCAGATTTAAACAAAAAGTAAAATGAAAGACATAAAACATATTTTTTGTCACATTTATCATTTTGCTGTCATTTTATAAAAGCAATAAACCAACCGAGGCCTTTAAATAAGGGAACAAAAAATAATAATGAAAAAATAAAATAAAATAAATTTTGTTAATTTAAATAAAAATAAATGGTAAGTGAAATTAAATAAACAAAAATTAAATACATTTTTTTTATTTAAACTAGTTGCCAAAGTAGCATTAAAATAACTAAAACTATATATAACTATTTACTACTACTACTCCTAATAATAATAATAATAACCATTAAAAATACAATACAATTACAAAAAATTTAACTAAAATTAAAGTGAAACAGAAAATGTTAAAATAAAAATTTCCACTTTATGAATGACACTAAGATACTGTGTAAAAATAAAACTGATGGAAAGTCACATGATTTACTTGTAGGAGGAAGAGAAGGAGTGAGAGATGAGTCAGTGATTCTTCAGAAGCGGATCAGTTCAGTGAGTCACTCAGAGCAGGTTTGAGTTCAACTGAAACTGATCTCACTGATAAACCTTTTGTTCAGCGATCGGACATCATTACATCCTCAACGTGAAAATAAGAGAGAAACTAACACAACGCTGTCATATGACACGGATCTTCAGATCTTACTTTGCATTCATCTCAACCATATGATTCTTTTTTTATTTGATTCATTTTCATTTTACACTGGATGGGATTCCAGAAAGAAACGAACCGACAACTGATGTTTTACACAGAAAATGTGTGTCTCAACGAAACACTGTCAATTAAAATTAGACGTTCACAATTAAAAACTTTATGAGATTATTATAACAATAACGGCATTAATGTCCCCCTTAAAATGTCTTCATATCAATAACGCATACAAAGTTTCATGAAAACTGGACTTTGTCATTAACTAAATCATTAACTAAAACTTGTTACATTAAATAAGCTGAAATAAAATCTAAATATTAAATTAAAAAATAAGAAAAATCTATTATTGCCGTCGCAACAAACTGAAATGAATTGAAACACTAAATAAAATAAAATAAAATAAAATATTTCATTGGCAACTAACTGAAATAAGTTGAAACAATAAATAAAATAAAATAAAATAAAATATTTTCTTGGCAACTAACTGAAATAAGTTGAAACAATAAATAAAATAAAATAAAATAAAATAAAATAAAATAAAATAAAATAAAATAAAATGTTTAATTGGCAACTTACTGAAATAAGTTGAAACAATAAATAAAATAAAATAAAATAAAACAAAATAAAATATTTCATTGGCAACTAACTGAAATAAGTTGAAACAATAAATAAAATAAAACAAAATAAAATAAAATACACTAATACACATTACACTAAAATAAAAACTGAAGGAAAAAAGCAACTGAATAATTTTTAATAAAAACTATACATATATAACAGTAATAGTATTTAATTAATACCAAACTAACCAATATGGTTTATTGGCTTGCATCTGAAAGAAATAATAACTAAAACTGAAAATAAAATAAAAATATATATAGACAATATTTAAAAGATCAAAATTTAATAAAAAAAAAAACAAAAGCTAAAAAAAAATAAAAAATACAAGTGAAAATAAAAGCTAACTAGTAATTAAACTATAATTGCAAATAAATAATCTAAAATGACACTGATTATATGCCGAAAGGGATTTAAAGGTGTACATGAATGTGCTTTGATTAATGGTATTGCTATTAGATCGTTTTATTAAGCTGGGCGTCTCTTCACGTGGTTTTGCAAGAGAAATCATCTCAGAATCAGGACAGAAGCATCTTCGGAGCACAATACAGTCTCAGTATCTTCACACTGAAGCCTGATGTCTCTCAGTCGAGGCTCGTCTGCTTCATGACCGCTGTGTGCTCAGGATAATCCTGACCGGACCTTGACGACGGTTGCTAGGCTCCGCTGATCCTTCTCAGCGTCTGAAGCAGAGGTTTGGGAGAGAAAACCTGTTCTGCTCTGCATTAAAGCAGTGGAGGCTGTGTCTCACTGCAGCTCGAGCGGATTTCCGCCAATCTGTGAAGTTTGCTGCAGGCACTGGCTGTTTTTCCTCTTCTGGGCTGTCCTCGTGTGACCCAGCGGCTCAGGCCAAGCTCTTCGCAGGGTTTACTGGAGGTAACGGGGTTAAGAGCCAGCCGTTTTCCTCGTGGCTGTCTGTCAGATTGTTAAAAATGCAGAACTAGGAAGTCTGAAGTGTGCACATGTGAATAGGGAAAACACTAACGAGGTCACGATGAAAAGGAGACGCAAGATGTGCCCTCAGGGGGAAAAAATGGGCGTAGAAATAGCTAGTCAATTTCTAAAATATTTACATAGAAACAGCAAGCAACACTGAATTTCGTAAGCACAAAAAATGCGCTATTTTCTTTTAAAACACAATCTTGGTTCGATTTACACCTTAAGCAACAACAAAATTCATAAACTTTCCAAATATCTTTATGTTATATATAGTCTTATACTGTATGCACACACATATATATATATATATATATATAGTTCTTTTTGCAAAATTGAAATGTAAATAAAATAAAAATGAATTAAATATTACAATTCCATGATGTTTCACAACTAAATTAGTTAATTGAATTAACTATGAAAAATACCTTTAAATCAGGTTTTCATCTTCGTTTGTGCGAATTTTAACAGTTACTAATATATTAATAAAAAAATGTAATCCAAATTTCTTGTGTAATGTTTGTTTTAATATTGTGTGTAAACACAATAATGCAAAAAAAGCACTTTAAATAAAAAATATTACATAAATATAATTATGATAATTAGTGCTGCCAAATGATTAATCACGATTAATCGCGATCAATTGCATTCGCGTGTTTACGTAAAATGTCTGTGTGTATTTATTACGTATATATAAACACACACACACATACATATACTGTATGTGTGTGTATTTATATATACATAATAAATACACACTGTACACACAGACATATTATGTTTAAAATTTATATATATAGGATGCAATTAATCCCGATTGACAGCACTAATAATAATACAATTATATGACTATTTTATAAACATTTCAAATTACAATGGCTTCATTTGTTAACGGTAGTTACATTTAACAATGAAAAATGCTTTTAAAGCATGCGTTAATCTTAGTCTGCAAATTTTAGCATTTATTTTAACATTTAATAATATCTTCAGAAAGCTGAGTCATTGTGATACATTGCTTTCGCAGCTTCGTATGAGAACACAATCATGCCAAAAACTTCACTTTAAACTTCACTGAAGAAGTGCATTAATATTGCTCTGCATTAACAGCTTGTGGTGTTATTGTGCAGTAGTTGGCACGAGCGCGTGCATCTTAACCTTTTACTCTATTATTAGACCTGGAATAGCTCTCTTGACCTCGTGTTACGCTCACGTCTCTCGGCCAGGAACAGAGTTACCCAAAAGCATCGCAAATCTACTCCACACACTCCTGTTTCTTGGAAAAGCTGGCCTGCTTTCAATCCGCAAATACATGGCTCGCTGCAGTCTGTCCACTTCACTCTCCAGATCTCGAGATGTCTGACTGTCTCTGGAGTCCGTGGCAAGGGCATTTTACTGTAACAACTCTGTTTTTGTTGAAATGAAACATGGACTCGGCTTGGCAGGAGAGACTGGCGATTTTTCGAGGAATCTCAGGTTTTAAGCGTGAAAAATAGCTTTAAAACCTGATGTCTGTGGTCTACTACTATATCATATTTCAGTATCTCTGACTTTGTTTTCATAACACCTCTGCTCTTCGACTGGAAGAACTGTATCTTTTTATATATTTGCATCTTAAAGTCATCATATGCAAGTTGTTAATGCATGATATTCCAAATGCAAAAATAAAATCCTATCAACTAACAAAAAATAGACTCTATATTTACTAACGACTAATAAACATCACCATGCATGCTATTTGATTGCTTATGTTTTCTCAAACACTATATTCACGTATCCAAATGTGGCACAGCTAATTAAATGCATTAAATCTGCATGCATACATGTTCAAAACATTGATCTGAACGCTGGACAAAGACAGATTCTGAATTTGATTTTGTTGATATATTAGAGTTAAAGGTTTTTCCAGAAGGGATTTTTGGATTTCTCTTTCCATCACTCCAGGAGAAAATACTCTCAAAAGCGATCCAATAAAATGATATATGAACAAAGCTCTCAGTAAAAACCTTCAGAATATAGACTTGTGTGAATGTAAGTGCTGCTGACATGGAGGAAAAACTTATAAGATATGTATAATACATGTGGATTCCTTCCACTAATTAAAAAACAACATGATATATAAAAAAAGCAATCACAAAACAGATTTCGGAACATGTTTAATGCATGTACAGGGCTCGACAGTAACCCTTGTGGTTTTTGTAAAGAAGCAAGTAAAAGAGAATTTTACCTGCACGACTGGACAAGTAACCAAATTAAAATTTTAATAACAAACGATAACAAGGACAGCACTGAAGAAAAAAAGATGAATATTCGATATAATATACGCAACATCACACGACCAAGAGTCATGTTTTCTTGACTTTCAGCATGATGTGAGATTGATTATAAAACTTTAGTTCAATAAACAAGTAATGTTAACTGACTAACATTTTATATTATTGATCGTTTTTGCTCCATTTCGCTAACGAAAATAGTTCTAAGCAGAGCCACAGCTTCACTGAATGAATCATCTGTTTGAACGAATCAGTTGAATCAATGATTCACTCGTTAAGACTGGTGGTTAATTTCATATTTAAAAGTATCATTGCATTTTTCTAACATTTCATTCTTGTATGTCAAAAAAGTAACATTAATATAATAACATTATTTATGCATTTGCAATTTTTTTAGTAAATAAATATACATAACCTGTTATTTTTATTAAACAGTCTTGAGTAAATACATCTAAATGGCACTAAATGGAGTTTTTTTTTTATACTGATTTCATATAATAGTAACTACCATATACTGTCTTATTATTCTAACTTAATAGGAGGACAATATCTGTCTGAGATACAACTATTAGAAAATCTGGAATCTGAGTGTGCAAGAAAATCTAAATATTGAGAAAATCATCTTTAAAGTTGTTCAGATGAATTCTTAGCATTGCATATTACTAATCAAACATTACGTTTTGATATATTTACAGTAGGAGATTTACTAAATATCTTCATGAACATGATCTTAATATCCTAATGATTTTTGGCAGAAAAGAGAAATGTATAATTGTGACCCATACAGTGTATTGTTGTGTATTTCTCCAAATATCCGTCTGTGACACTGATGACTGCTTCTGTGTTACACATGCATGGTTTAATCACTTACTCCTGTAATTTTCAGCAAAGTTAGCATGTTTTGTCATTAATGGGAGCTACAGAATGCCTCGGATGTTTTTCAGTTTTCCCGCAGACAGATGTAACAGGTTCCTGATCACAAACAATTGATCTGAAAACGGTGTCAAGCATTGTATCACAGGGATTACAGGGAAGGGATTTCGTTTACAAGGTACGCAGTGTTTTCCCCTGTAAATAGGTTTCCGTGGAATAGGTAAAGTTAGGATTTAAGCTCATTAGCTTATAAGCAACATTGAAGCAAACGAACAGTACATACAATACATTCAATAAGGATCATGATATTTAGGCTGGAACACATTCACATTGCACATAAGCTTGTTTATGCTCCGGGGAGAGTCGGGTTTAATCTGACTGCTCACACAATGCTGTATATATACAACTGCACATTTAAAGGCATTCCTATATTTGCTTCCCTTGTTTGGGAATGTCATGTACTGTTTTTTTGCATGCCTTGATTTGTGCTTGCGTCTTTGGCTTTAAACGTCACACTGACTCCTCTGTGTGCATTAGTGCATGCTCATAAAGTCATTTCAGACTGCTGTCGGTAACATGTGACATTATTTAATATCGATGCACTAAGAAGTACAGAAAAGTGCAGACTGTTTCGTCTCTTTTTCTCTCAGTTCCACCATTTTTGTCCATTAAGATGCATTTCTTGACACAGTGCATTAAAATGTTTGAGATACTTCATGAAAACTGCATTATGCATGCCTCAAAAGTGCTATAGTGTTAAATAGCACAACTATAATTTTTCATGCTGTCATAACTAATACCTCTCTCATCGCTGTATACATGATGCATTAAATCCGCAAATGCATTAAAAGTATCATTTGTATCAAGTATCATAAGTATCATTTGTCAAACAATCGAATTAAATAATCATTTGTCATCTATTTCAGCACATATCGCTCTCACAAGTTTCACCAATGTTTTTATTAAGAAGCACTTCTATATATAACCACCAATGCATTAAAAATCACAGTTGTCATGTAAAATCATGAAAAACATCTCAGCATCTTTAAACTTTGTTGCAAGTTCATAAAGAAGCTCCTCCTGACACAATGCATTAAGAAACTTCGACAGCCATTTGTCAGATAATCTAACATCTCTCTTGACTCCACTAATTATGTATTTTCATTAAGCAGCACTTTCGCCAATGCATTTAAAGTGCAACTGCGTTTCAAACAATCTGACATCTCTCAGCATCTCTTGATTTGACCAATAAGAAACACGTCATCCATTAAGAAGAATTAAAACCAGCAATGCAACTGTCATGCCAAACGATCTAACAGCTATCTGTGTTTCACCATTGCAATAAGAAACATGTCCTGACATGACGAATTCACACCACCAATGCATTATGCAACTGTCATGTTGAACAATCTAACATTTGTCAGCGTCGAGTGCTCACAGAGAAACATGTTTTAGAAACCACCAATGCATTAAAACATGTTGAGCAAATAATCATGCAATCTCTCTCAGCTTTACACCATGTTTAATAAAAAAGAAATCTTGCTTTAAGCGTTATGCATTAAAAGCACCAATGCATTAAAAATGCAGCTGTCTTGTCAAACGGTCTGAGAAACATTTATGCGTGTTGCATTAAATCCACCAACGCTTTAAAAAAATGCAACTGTTCTATTAAACACCTGAACATCATTCTCTCATCTGATCACTCTATCTTTCCGTCGACTTCACCAAGTTCACGTCCACTGTCGCGTTCAACATCTCTGTCAGCATCTAGCGTTCAGCAGGGGAATTCAGGTTTTTTTGACGCGATGCATTACAAGCACCGATGCATTCCGAAGTGGTGCTGTCAAACACCAGCGTGCCGCGCGCGCGCGCTCCCTCTCCTCCACACAGCAGAGTTGACGGGAGGTAATCCCCTCCATGTGAGGAGGCGGCACGGGCGCGGGGCGCGGGGCGGAGGCGGGTTGTTTTTCATTCAAATCCTTACTAGTCCTATAAAAAGCGGAACTCGGAGCTAGATAGAAAGAAAGAGACAGATAGAGAGGGAGGGAGAGAGAGAGCGAGAGAGAGAGAGAGGGAAAGCGCGGAGATCGACACGGCTGTATCTGTGGGGATGGAGATGCTGCACGGATCCGCAGGTGTCCAAACGGCGCTGAAAAACGCCGCTGTGTGCGTCATGCTGCTGCCGCGCTTCCTGCTCGCCGCCGTGATGCTGTGGCTCCTGGATTTCCTGTGCATCCGGAGGAAGGTGCTCACGAAGATGCGCGAGAGCGACCTGAGCCCCGACGACCCTCCGCTCTGCGTGTCAGACTCCAACAAGATGTTCACGCTCGAGTCGCTGCGCGCGGTGTGGTACGGACACAAGCTGGACTTCTTCAAGACGGCGCGTCTGGGCGGCGCGGCGCCCAACACCGAGGTGGTCCCGCTGGACAGCGCGTCGCGGAGAGGCGCGCAGCGGATCCTGGACTACGCCCGCGGGAGGAGACCCCTGATCCTCAACTTCGGGAGCTGCTCCTGACCGCCGTTCATGACGCGCCTCGCGGCGTTCCAGCGCGTCGCGCGGCAGTACGCGGACATCGCGGACTCGCTGCTGGTGTACATCGAGGAAGCGCATCCTTCAGACGGCTGGGTGAGTTCCGACGCGCCGTACCAGATCCCCCGGCACCGCTGCCTGGAGGACAGACTCCGCGCCGCGCAGCTCATGAACCGCGAGGCACCGGGGAGCGCCGTGGTCGTGGACACCATGGAGAACTCCTCGAACTCGGCGTACGGCGCTTATTTCGAGCGCCTCTACATACTGAAGGACGACAAGGTCGTGTATCAAGGCGGCAGGGGACCGGAAGGCTACCGGGTGTCGGAGCTCAGAGACTGGCTCGAGCGCTACCGGAGCGATCTGGAAGCTTCTAACGCGGAGACCGTGGTGCACGTTTAAGACGGATGTTTTCTCTCCCTGCTGAAAACGAAAAAACACATATAGACACCATCATACATGTGTAAGGGTTGAACTGGTGATGTTAGCACGCGCGCGTCTGCGAGATGATAACGCATCTGCTGACGTCTTAATTATAAAGAGATCTTAAAGCAGATGAGCAGACCGTCTGTAGATGCACGTGTGCTGGCGGGAGATTACCGGCTTGTGCTGGTTTGAATGGAAACAGTCATGGACCCTGTGGGTTTCTACTGGGAATCGGTCACCTTTTATTGGTGGCTTGTTAAAACCATTCAGTCGTCATGGAATGTGTCCCACATCCTTCTGAATTGGTTTAATAGCTGGTGGTTTGCTGTTGAAACCATCTGAATGTCTGTGATGGTTTCTATTGTTGTTGTTTTCAGCAGGGTCTTGTCTTTATCAAGCCGTTGGCTGCATTTCAATCCGGACACTTTTAGAAATACAGGTGCTTGACGCGAGACACTGCAGGGGAATAGGATAGAAATATATAGAATTAACTAATGCACTCTCAGGAAAAAAGATACAAAAGTTGTCACTGGGCACACCTTTGTGTCTAAAGGTTAGAGGTTCACATTAGTAGCTAAAGTGTATATCTTAGTACTTAAAAGGTACAAAATCATACCTTTTAAAAGGTTCCGCATCAGGGAAAATTTTTGTACCTTTTTTTCCTGAGTGTAGTCATCGCCTTCCCTTACAGTTGATTACATTGATAATTGCAATGTTTTCTAAAATAAGCAACTGAGGCATTGTTTTCTTTCCACTAGTTTGAAAAAAAAAAAACACTTTATGAAAAAACTAAATTTCAAACTTGACAGGTGCATGAAAAATAAAACCCCGTGTTTGCCTGCAGTGTCTCTCCGCTTCAAAAGAAAGGTTTTTATTGGCATCGATGGATCCACAAAGAACCTTTACCATTCATAGAACCTTCTCATTCCACATTCTTTACAGTAGCTCTCTAGTTTATTAAAAAATGTTCTTCACACAATGAGAAAAAAAAGGTTCTTTTGGGAACTGTTCACTGAAGGGTTCTTCTATGACATCACTGTGAAAATCCTTCTTTGAAAGCTTTATTTTTTAGAGAGAGAGTGAAAGGTTCTTCACAGCGATGCCATCGAACAACCATTATCGGTTCCACAAACAACCATCTGTTTCTTTCCTTCTTATCGTCTGAGGAACCTTTAAAGAAGCTTTTGTGAAACATAAAGGTTCTTCAGATGTTTAAGGTTCTCTACAGAAACCATTTAGACAAAAAAAAAGGTTGTTCTCTGACATCACGAAGCACCTTTGTTTCTAAGAGTGTAGCGGCTCGATGTCTGCGAAAAGTTCCATTATAGATCGTCTCGGTCTACACACTTTCTCAGCTGCATTGAGATGTTCTCAAGAAGGTCTTGACGGAGCGTGCATTGAGCCAGGGGTCTTTATTTTAAGCCAGGGGTCCATGCACGGTAAAAGCATTCTCTCAGGTAACCTAGAAATGAAACATGACATTAGGTTACACCAATGAAAGCATTTTTAAGAGTTTTTTTTTTTAAGTGTGTGGACCCCTGCGGGCCTATGAAGGTACTCCAGGAGGAGAAAAGAGATTATACATGAGCGCTGGTGGATGGATGCTTTCTCAGCTCGATCTCGTGTCTTTATATTAAAGTCATTAGCTGTGTTCAAAACTCAGTGACTGTCTGTGCACTTCTCACACTGAACGTTTCTGTAGATCACCTTAGAAATGCTGTAGATGGCTCTTAAAACAACAACAACAAGATCCTGGGTGAGAAGAAATGCTGCTTAAACCATTTGAAAAAAAAAAACAGACTAATGATGTGCTTAGAACTAGAATTTTAAATAAAGTGCTGTCATAGAAAAATAGCTTCCTAGTTCTGAAAACCCTGGAGCTAGACTAGAAAAGACTTCTCTTAAACATGCATTTTGAGCATCTAGATGCGCAGCTCGCCAGGTTTTGAACACAGCCGTCGAATCAGTGTCTTCAGCTGCTGCTACGGTCGAACACTACACTGCAAACGCTGGGGTTTAGTTTCATGCATACAGTTATCTAGACAGATGTTTGTGACCGCATGATAGCTGTTGTGCTTCATCTCTGTTCTTTAGGCCGACTCGTTTCATGTCAATCCAACCTGGCATTTTATTTGAGATATTGCAGAAACGGTATATCTATCTATCTGAAACATATCCTGTTTTATTTTTGTATGGTATTTTCCCTTGTGTGTGTGTGTGTGTGCGGCCAGGAGGCCCTTTCATTGTACTCTGGAGTTATTGTGAAGATCGGTTTTTAAAAGGATTTTAACCAGAAAACCGATACTGATGTAATTTGACACTAGAGTACAGGACAGAGAAATGGCCTCCAGACGTATTGCCAAATGTTGTTTTGTAAATGGTGTATATTTTATTGAACACTTTTTTTAAATAAATGGTAGAGCACCCTCTAAATCAGGCTTATCTGTAATTTCTAGGTGAGTTTGACTCCTCGGATGCACCTGAAATATAAAAATAAAGTCGTGTTAGATACGGCATGATAATTCATTGCCGACAAATAAATAATTGATGTATTTTATTGACATGCCAGATAAATTATGCATTTTTATTTTTGTCCAAACTATAATATTTTTGGTTTTCTTTTGACATGCAAACATACAATCTCTCTCATATTTCCCCTCAGGGCTGTAAAAGCACAAACATTCAGGCTTTTTCCTTTTAAGCTTATATTTTTTAAATGCATTTAAATGTGCATATTGTAAAAATTTAGGAGCTTTAACATGAGAAATATAAAATCACTGTAATGCACAACCTTGGTTGAAATATTGCAATTAAAGACAAAAAAATTGTCAAATTAATTACAAATAATAGTGCTTACAGTTTGTGTACAGCTGTCAAGCAATGCATTAAAATATAAAGAATTAATCTAAATTTTAAAACATATTGAAGGCTCATTGTGAACGCAAACACAAAAATATTATAATCAAAGACAAAACAGAACAAGAACATATTTACAGATTGGTCTGTTTTGAAAGCTGAAAGAAACATTGTATCAGACATTATGTTTGATAAGCTAACCTGTTAAAATAAACCCAAATAAACGACATCTCATAGGCAACTAATAACGAATGTTATACACAAACGATACAAATAATTAAATGGAACAATCAAATTTGACATCTAAGATTTATGAGAGAATCTAATAAAAATGAGAATACAAAGATAACTTAAATATAGGATTATAAATGTGTTGAAAATGTATACTCAACATTTCTCTCACTTTTGTTTCGGATATTTTTACTGCACTTGTTACAGTGCATTCTGAGACCGTATTTAACTGTATTTATAATCTGCTTTACAGACAAAAGACATGCAGAATAATATTGCTACATGTTCACTTGCCTTTACACAGAGTGCTTAGCAAGGCAGAGTTTATTTGATCACAAATACAGTAAAAATTATAAAATATTATTCTAATGTAAATCATCTGTTTTCTGTGTGAATCTGTGTTAAAGTGTAATGTATTTCTGTGATGCTCCGCTGTATTTTCAGCATTATTCCTCCATGTGTCACATGATCTTCAGAAATCAGAATAATCAAAACACTTTTGATCAATATAATGCATTAATTTAGCTGTGTAAAAGATCTTTTCAGCATTTCTAACATTGATAATAATCTTCATGTTTCTTGAGCAGTAAATCATCATATTATTCTGATTTCTGAAGATCATGTGACACTGAAGACTGGAGGAATGATGCTGAAAATACAGCGGAGCATCACAGAAATACATTACACTTTAACACAGATTCGCACAGAAAACAGACGTTTTGATTTGTAATAATATTTCAACATTTTACTGTATTTTTGATCAGATAAATGCAGTCCCGGAGAGCAGATGAGACTCTTTATTGTAAACACAAACGGCTCTTTCTCTTTGTCCTTAAACTGTGGCGTAGTTCAGTGGCTTTGCCAAAAGAAACAGAGGAAAGATGTCTTGTCATGATGTTCTTCATCTCTCTGACAGTAAAAGTCTCGGCGAATATATTTGTATGTAATTTAACTTAGCACTTGCAATTCACAACCCTCCTCTAGTTCTACTAGGATTTCCCAAATTTGGCTTGAAAACCCTGTTTTTGCATGATATTTGTGAGGGGAAATATTGCATATACTGCATAAATAAATAAATAATCTATTTTCAGCTAAATGTCTCCTACTAAAATATTTAACAAATGTAGCCTGTAATATTTTAAGCAATATTTAACTTTGAAAACAGGATGCATTTCACTTGTTTGCATGCTCTCTTCACTTTAACAGAGCTCAGATTTTTACAAGATACAGAAGTGTGCAATCAAAAGGCAGATTTTGTCATGAGCTCTAGTATGTCTCCTTAAATTCTTCAACATCAGGTAATCTCAGAATCCTTCTCTTCAGTTATTCCTGCTAAAAAGAAGTGAATGAAAGCGGCTTATTCTGGAAATAAACAACAAAATATGTATAAAAGAAGGAAGATATGAGGTGCTTGCCCACTTTTTCAGCAATTTTTTATGATTTTTCTCGATCATTGTTTCTACAGGCATTTACAAATTCAAAAAAAGTTAATGAACTAAACTCACAGATGAATTACAATATATACAAATAATAATAATAATACAAAAATTATACCAATATAGCAGAATATATAGTGCACTACAAATAAACCGAAGGAAATAATTCAGATTTCTAATTATTTAAGTCTCTTCTGCTCACTAAGGGAGCATTTATTTTATCAAAAATACAGTAAAATTTTTGAAATATTATTACAATTTAAAATAACTTTTTTGAATTTAAACATATATTCAAATGTAATTAATTTCTGTGATACATCACTGATCTATCTCAGTTTTGAATCATTCTGCTTTGTATAAAGCACTACAGAAATAAACGTGACTCGATCTGAGTCAGAGGTGAACGCTGAAAACTCCCACGCGATCGTTAACTGCATCAGAAACCTTTTAATATCCGTCAACTGCTATCGTAGTTCTGCTATGAAAGGCTTTGACCCTGTGAATGATAAATACGGATCAAGAAGTTCATAAAGACTCAGAGCTGATAGAAACAGCAGAACTTACAGGATCTCTCTCTCTCTCTTTCTCTCGCTCCTGTAGAAGAGACACAATATGAATTATTATGATAAAAGGTCACCAGATTAAAACAAAATGCCAGCTCTCCGGAGGCCTGCGACACTTTAAGCTCACTTCAGATTCTGCCGTGGGTTTTGCCATTTGACAGATTGTGAGTGTGTGTTTGAAAACCACATATACTTTAAGAATTAATTAATTATATTTAATTTATTTACATCAAGGTGTTGTTTATAATATACAGTGCACTGCCAGTTGAAAGTTTGGAATAATTAACAATTCTCGAGCTCTTAAAAGAGTGCTCACCATTTATTTGATAAAAAATACAGTAAAAATTGTGAAATATTATTCTAATGTAAATCATCTGTTTTCTGTGTGAATCTGTGTTAAAGTGTAATTTATTTCTGTGATGCTCCGCTGTATTTTCAGCATCATTCCTCCAGTCTTCAGTGTCACATGATCTTCAGAAATCATGAAAATATATTTCTGCTTATTAGCAATGCTGAAAACGATTGATATTTTTGTTTAAATTGTGATTTATTTTTTAAGATTCATTGATGAATAGAAATCATTGATTTGACAGAAATCCTGCGTAACATTTTATATGTCCTTACTGTCACTTTTGATCAATTTAATGAGTAAAAGTATTAATTTTTACATAAAATAAAATAGTCATAGTTATGTTTTCACCACGGAATACAAATTTTGGTAAGATCTAAGAATCCTAGATAGATATTTTATTTGTTTGTTGTTAGAAATTATGTAGGAACAATAATAGATTCATTTATGACAAGAGTGCACCTCAAAACATATTCATCTTAACAGGATTTCAGACCTTTGTCACAAAACTTCTTCGTTTTTAGCAAACATCATAAATTATATATATCATCTGAAAGCTTAAAACCTTAAAATTCATCCTGTGAAACCATTTTCAAATAAGACATTGCATTACCATAGAAATAACTCTAGAGCAGGCTCCTCCCCCTAAGTGGGAGGAGTTATATTAGAAAATGAGTTATGGTCTTTAGAATCAAAACTTTTTATGATCTTCCATATTTGGTAAATAAAACCAAACTTTTTTTTCCCCATTAAAGTTTACAAAGCACCCGGTGGCTGTTTGTGGTATAACACCTAAATAAAATTGCATAGCAATCTCAATTATTATTATTTTTTAATATCAACTTCAAATTCGGAACACAACTTATTTAGACACATGGCTTTAATTTTATTTCAAAATCTATTTTGTAAAATATTTATTTTATATAAAATATAATAAAAATTCATAGCTTAAAGCATAAAAATACTTTTTAAAGCATTAGATATAAAGGCTAGTCTCATGACACTTGCTTTAACCTCATGAATAGAATGTTATGGTTGCATTTTACAGTTGTCTTAAACATCAATTTTGATCTATTCAATGCATCATTGCTAAAAGTAACATTTTAATGAGTTAAACGTCAAAAAAATTAGACGTTTACTGATGGAAGAAATAATATCTTTCAGTGATGTGAGTAGACTACGCTAAACTGATTTCTCATGATGTTTCTATGTTTAGATGAAAGTCTGCGAGGAACGAGTGCAAACAGGTAATTTCCCTCGAGTGTCGTTAGAGGGATCTGTTATAGCGATCGTCCCCAAACATCAGAAAAACACGCTCAGGGCCACAGAATCAATCAAACGAGGGGCCAGATTCACCTCGGTTCAGGTCAACACACCAAGAAAACATGGCTGGATTACATCCTGAAGAAAACAAGGTCTCTCTGTGAGTCCGGTCTCCCCGTTTGAGATGCAAAAACTAGGGCAAATTCTCCACAAAATAACTCAAGATTGGCTGAAACGAGCTAAGCAAATTATGAGGCAAACGGGGGCAGATGAGGCTGTTGTTTTTGGCTGGATCTGAGCTCAGGGATTGTGCTCTACATTCACTGAAAGCTTTCTGATCTCCAACCGGTCATATGATTACCTTGAGTCACCCCTGGATTCTGCGTCTCTGCTCATAATAGAGCGTTTAATTGGGTAATGCTTGTGTGCCGTTACACCAAAGAGCCTCGACTCGAGGTCAGTTTACACGTGACGCTCTTTAGATATCAAACTAACACTGAGGCTCAACGGTCTCAATATTTCTACTTCAAAATGCAACTCTTCATTCAGTGTTACTGTGCTTTTTAAAGTTACTAACAATTTTTTGGGGAAAATGGTTTCCATTACAATTTTGTTTTAATTTATGCACTGTACATTTTTTTATAAATTCTAAATCGTAAATAAAACAAAAAGGTTGAGTTTTTAAGTAGAATTTAATTTAATGTTAAATGCTGGGTTATTTCAACCCAGCTTTGGGTCAAATATGGACTGATTTAACTGTTGGGTTACATTTTTACATTACATGTTTAACACAAAAGTTGTGTAAATCCAAATTTCCCAAAAGTCTAGCTTTTTTTTTTTGTGTACTTCCTGTTTTTTCCCCCACAATTTCTGAGTGAAAATAGTTTCTAAACCAATTGTTGATGCACTGTAAAAAATTACTTAATAAAACAATTCTTTTTATATATTATTTGTGAAATTTACTTGCAATTGTTGAGTGGACAGTAGCCGTGTTTCCACTATCGAGCTAGGACCGGGCGTGCTAGTGCGTGCCAGGGCCAGTCGCGTTTCCACTGTCACTTCCGGGGCTTGATCGTGCCTCGCCTGGGCTTCCTCGGGGCCAACGGCCAGGTTTTTTCGGCCCGACGAAATCCTTGGGCCAAAGAGGGCCAGCTGGGGCTAGAGGAGGGGTTATGAACAAAGGCGGAGTTTCTCCGTGTCTAGAGAGCGCCAGCGCGGATCATTTCAAAAAGATAACAGCGATATAACTGTAGCATTAAAGACGTTTTAAAATCAGTTGAGTTTAAAAATCACTCTTAGTCAGCAGCGAGTATTTGAAATAACTTGATCCGATGTGGATTATAATCACTAAACAAGGCATAAATATTTGTAAGCGATGAAAAAGACTATGCACGCTGGGCATTAACATTAAACATGGTAAATATGACCGCTTGAAGAAATCAGACGTCAGCTTCTTATCTACTATGCACGCTAAACATTAACATTACCATGGTATACATGGTAAATGCAACCACTTGGAGAATTCAGACATCAGCTTCTTATTCTCTATCACAATTGTGTATTTATTAAGTAACATTTTATCTGTCGTCTCGTTTCGTGAGTTTAGCTCCACGTTGCATATCATCAAAATATAATAATGATTTTTGTTCGGGAGCTTTTATAAAAGTAGAGAGTCTGCACTGCGGATCATTTCAGAAAGATAAAAAACTCACTTTCAGTCAGCAGCGAGTGTTTGAAATAACTTGATCCAATGTGGATTATAATCACCATACAAGGCAGAAATATTTATAAGTGATGAAAAAGATATGCACGCTGGGCATTAACATTATATATGGTAAATATGACCGCTTGAAGAAATCAGACGTCAGTTTCTTATTCTCTATCACAATCGTGTATTTATTTAGTAACTTATACCATCTGTCACAAGCCTCGTCTCGAGAGTTTAGCTCCACGTAGCCTATCATAAAAATATAATAATGTTTTTGTTCGGGAGCCTTTATAAAAATAGAGATATTATGATTCATTATTAATGTGACGTATAGGCTACAAATAAACAGAAACAGACTTGACTGAATAAGCAGGCTATTTTCATAAGCGTTAAAAATAAATAAATAAAATAGAAATAAGTGTATTTATGTGTGATTAATTTTGAGTCTTGATAAATTAAATCGATATGATCAATATATCACTTATTCTTTCTCGATACTTTCTCGAACTTTCTCGATACGTCTTGGGGAATTTGTGTCTTCTACTGCATCTCTTGTATGTGGAGTCCCTCAGGGTTCCATTCTTGGACCCATTTTATTTTCCTTATATATATTACCTTTAGGGTCCATATTTAGGAAACATGGCATCTCATTTCACTGTTATGCAGATGACTCGCAACTCTATCTGCCTTTAAAACGAAACAATGCAAACTCTATAGCACCTTTGTTGAGATGTCTTGAGGATATTAAAGCCTGGATGGCCTCTAATTTTTTAAAGTTCAATGAACTGCTTTTAACTGCTTTTAGTTTCCCCCAATGCAAGATTAAAGAGCAGAGGTGACCGTGCCTTTGCAGTAGCGGCCCCGAAACTCTGGAATAATTTACCTTTGTACATTAGGCAGGCATCTTCACTTGCTGTTTTTAAATTACATTTAAAAACATATTTGTATAGTACAGCATATAACACAGTATGAGAGTTACCTGTTAGGAGTTCTTTTAAGTGTGTGTTATAAATCATTATTGTATTTATTGCATATTTTATTGTGTTTTTATTTATTATATTTTATTTCTTTTTATGCTTTTTAGTTCTACTGTTTACTTTATATTGTATGTACAGCACTTTGGTGAACACCTGCTGTTTTAAAAAGGTGCTCTATAAATAAACTTTGATTTGATTTTGATTTGATTCTACAGTTAAAACATCAATGCTTTTGAATTTGAATATAATACAAAGCATGCAAACAAACGGCCGCTTTTATCATGTTTGTTTTGTGATTGCGCATGTTCCAGTGACTTATTTCTTAGTTTTCTGATAACTTCTCTTTGATAGTGAAATGATGATGTTGCATGACGTTGTTCTGAGAGGCGTGTAAAGGGCGTGTTTTAGTGACGTGCAGTGGAGCTTCAAGCTCCACTGTGGAAACCGTGCGCTATTCTGGCCTCGGTGCTAAAGGCCCCGGGCTATGAGCCCCGCCCGGCCCGCTTTAAGCCCTGGCTCGCACTGGCCCGACAGTGGAAATGCGGCTATTGTTTCTAAAGCCTTTTCAGGCATGTGATCAGCTAGAGTCAAAAGTCCTGTTGGAAAATGAAATCTGCATCTCCATAAAGTTGGTCAGAAGCAGGACGCTGGTATATGGCTGTGTTGACCTTTGACCTCAGAAAACACAGTGGACCAACACCAGCAGATGACATTGACCCCAAACCATCACTGACTGTGGAAACTTTACACTGGACCTCAAGCAACGTGGATTGTGTGCCTCTCCTCTCTTCCTCCAGACTCTGGGACCCTGATTTCCAAAGGAAGTGAAAATTTTTCTTTCATCAGAGAACATAACTGTGGACCACTCAGCATCAGTCCAGTCCTTTCTGAAGCGAGTCGCTTCTGATGCTGTCTGTTGTTCAAGAGTGTCTTGACACAAGGAATGTGAAGCTGAAACCATGTCTTGTATACGTCTGTGTGTAGTGGTTCTTGAAGCACTGGCTCCAGCTGCAGTCCACTCTTTGTGAATCTCCCCCACATCTTTGAATGGGTTTTGTTTCACAATCCTCTCCAGGGTGCGGTTATCTCTATTGCTTGTACACTTTTTTTCTGCCACATCTTTTCCTTTCCTTCACCTCTCTATCAATGTGCTTGGACACAGAGCTCTGTGAACAGCCAGCCTCTTCTGTAATGACCTTTTGTGTCTTCCCCTCCTTGTGCAAGGTGTCAATGGTCGTCTTTTGGACAACTGTCAGGTCAGCAGTCTTCCCCATGATTGTGTGTCCTACAGAACGAGACTGAGAGAGCATTTAAAGGGTTTGCAGGTGTTTTGAGTTAATTAGCTGATTAGAGTGTGGCACCAGGTGTCTTCAATATTGAACCTTTTCACAATATTCTAATTTCCTGAGATACAGGATTTGGGATTTTCCTTAGTTGTCAGTTATAATCATAAAAATTAAAAGAAATAAACATTTGAAATATATCAGTCTGTGTGTAATGAATGAATATAATATACAAGTTTCACTTTTTGAATGGAATTAGTGAAATCAACTTTGTGATGATATTCTAATTATATGTCCAGCACCTGTACATATTGTCCGGTAAAAAAAAAAAAGATTATATATATATATAAAGTAAAGTATTTAGAATTGTTATTATTATTAAAGTGCCTGCCAAAAGTTTGGAAACATTACAATTATTAATGATATTGAAATAAACATCTTCGGCTCATCAAAGCTGAATTTATTTGATCAAAATAAAGTAAAATAATTGTGAAATATTATTAAAAAAAAAAAAATTATTTGACTCTCAGGAAACATTTCTGATTATTATCAATGTTGAAAAAACATTTTGCTGCTTCATATTCCATGTGAAATGGTGATGCACTTTATTTTCCAGGATTTTTCGATAAATATAACGTTTAATGAACAACATTTATTTGCCTTATTCAAATATCTAAATTAAATTTGTTAATGCATTTATTAGATATAAATAACTTTTTTGTAATTAACTGAGACATAAAAGTTACACTACACACAAAGCACTTATGCAAAAAAAAGTTTAAATGTAAATAAAACATAAAAGATTATAGGAGTACATTTTACAGTCATCTTAATTTCATGCTTAATTGATGTGATGTGAATAATGATGTGATAATTAACATCTGCAAACAGAAATGCAATTAAATATACTGTAACATTTAAGATGCCATAAATTGAAAATAAAATAAAAATACGATTATAAATTTAAAACTAGATTAACATTGGCTCTGCGTATTTAGAGAATATCAATTTTAGAGAATATAACTGACTTGTAATACATAATTTTTTCTCACCCAATATTTATTTATTGCTTCCTTTAGTATGGACTTCACTAAATATTATTACATTTGTGCTTAAACAGTTTGTAAATAACAAATAAGTAAGATACCAAATAAAATACAAGATATATTTTCAAAACAAAACAAGATATTGATGCTGGAAAACAAGGCCGGGAAGAGAGAAATAAACATTTTTCTCATATATCATTATCTGACCTTTAACCTCCCTGATTGGGTTCGGTTGCCCAACCAAAATCAGAGGTCAGAGGTCGAGGAACAAAACAGGGTCAAGATAGCAGTAAGATTGACATTCATCAGGTACAAACACCAACAACACAGATAACACTGACGCAGCTAAGACCAGAAAATCAGCTTAGGCCGCTTTAAGATGTTTTTTTCAGCAGAGTGTTCATTAGAAACATGCTTCAAAAACAGTATTAAAGTCAAAACTACATGCACGGGTGATCTGTGCACTATCAGAGGAATGATGATGAATTATGAAATGTCATAATATTTGAGATCAGTTCACTTAAACATTTTTTTTTTCAGTGTATTAAAAAATCATGTGCAATTGAATCCGTTTCTTGTCATTTCATTGTAATTTTTTAGAAAATTTAGCAATTTAAAATAAAAAAAATAATAAATACATAAAATAAAACAAACACAACTCCCCTCCCCCACATTATTTATGCATAAAATATTTATAAATAAAGCATTTAAAAAAAGGTTAAAAAAAGATTATTATATAGCACTATTTTGGTTTTTCTATTAAAATATATATATATATATATGTATATATATATATAATGCTTAATTCAATATAACTTGCTGTTATATCTGAGAGAAAGTTAAATCCACCAAATTAGTTTTAATTTATTTATGCATGTAAAAAAAAATACATATATTTTATAAAAAATAAAATAAAAACAAGCAATTTTAAAACTTTGGAAATTATTTAAAAATTGACTTATTTAAAATGAATTCAAAACAGTTAAAAATAGAAAATGATTTTACATCAAATACTGTGAATATGTAAAAAACAGTGCAATTAGTTCGGACATTGCACAGTGCTCAAATATTTCGGTCCTAGGTCATTTAGTGACTTATATACAAGTAAAAGTACTTTAAAATCAATCCTAAATGTAACTGGAAGCCAGTGTAAGGACCTGAGGACTGGTGTGATATGCTCAGATCTTCTGGTTCTGGATGAGCTGCAGCTGTCTAATGCTCTTTTTGGGAAGGCCGGTGAGGAGCCCATCACAATAGTCCACCCTGCTGGGGATAAAGGCATGAACAAGTTTCTCCAAGTCTTGGCTGGAAACAAAACATCTAATTCTTGCAATGTTTTTTAAATGATAGTATGCTGATTTAGTTACTGCTTTGACATGACTACTGAAACTAAGGTCTGTCTCCAGAATCACACCAAGATTCCTGACTTGATTTTTAGTTGTTTGACCCCTAGAGTCAAGGTATGCATTCACCTTGAACACTTCATCTTTGTTTCCAAATGCAATGACTTCAGTTTTTTCCTTGTTTAACTGAAGAAAGTTCTGGCACATCCAACTATTAATTTCATCAATGCATTGGCAGAGGGAGTCAATGGGGCTGTAGTCATTTGGAGATAAGGCTAGGTAAATCTGGGTATCATCAGCATAGCTCTGATAGGCAATTTGGTTCTTTCTCATTATTTGACTTAGTGGAAGCATATACAGGCTAAACAAGAGCGGTGCTATAATCGAGCCTTGTGGGACTCCGCATGTCATGGACGTCCACTTAGACTTATGCTCTCCTAGACTCACATAATAGCCTCTCTCTTCTAAGTATGACCTGAACCATTTGAGTACCATCCCAGAAAGCCCGACCCAGTTTTCCAGTCTCTCTGTTAAATTCACTGAAATAAATAGCTTTAGCAGCTTCAAAACTAGCAAAAACAATATAATACAAAGATGTATAATAATGTATGACAATGATAATCAGGTTTTCTGGAGAGTTATAATATTTAATATATTTCAAATCATATTTTTAATATTTAATGTATATGCATTACATAGTTCTAAAATTAAAATAGAAATGAAAACCAACTAAAACTAACTACAAATGCTAATTATAGTGTAAAATGTGAAGAGGTGATAATGATATTATATTTCTTAAATATTTTACACTAAAATTAAATACAAATAACATATTAGCCTAATTAAATTTACTTAAAATTGAATATATATATATATATATATATATATATGTATATATATATATATATATATATGTATATATATATATATATATATATATATATATATATATATATATAATTATTTATGAAATTCACTAGCAATTTCTGACTGAAAGCCTTTGTTCAGTGCACTAGATTAAAGTCCTTTGCACGTTTATGTAATATTAGATATGAAAATTATGCAAATTAAGCAAATAATGAAAGAAACATGCCTGAAGGCATTTTTACATTTATGCTTATATTACTGCATTTTTCAGATGCTTTTATCCAAAGTGTTCATCAGAAGGAAATCTCACTTTTAGACATCCAGTCTAAACTCACAATGAAACGATGTTTTTCATCAGAAAACCTCCTCCCTACGGTTTCTAAAAGAGCAGTGAAAGCTTGTCCTAGTCGAGGGCCAAAGGAAAGAGAAGCAAACAAGCGTCCTGTTTTGGGCAGAGGAACACACGTAATCCCACTCGGACCGATGACATCTGCATCCGCGTTACCATGGGAACCATGTTGCTATGACATCAATCTCTTTGTGCCACTAAAGAGACACGGAGCATCTTTGCTAAAAACGAGTGACGCATCAGACACGGTTTCATGCTGAATTTGCATTTCTATTACAGATTTTGTTTTGCAGGTAGCATGGCATACCACTCGAGTACATTAAGATTGTCAAGTATTGAAAAGCTGCTCGCTACACACTAAGTGAGGCTGAAACATGAGTATTTAAACACAAACACTCACAATATCACTTACTCTAATATGTTACAGTACTGTTGAGAAGTTTGGAACAAATAAGTTTTTTTATATTTTTGAAAAGAGTCTCTTTTGTTAACCAAAACTGCATTTATTTTGTCCAAAAAAAAGTGTTAAAATTGTGAAATAGTTTTGTAATTTAAAAAATCTGTTTTCTGTGTGAATCTGTGTAAAGTGTAATGTATTTCTGTGATGCTCCGCTGTATTTTCAGCATCATTCCTCCAGTCTTCAGTGTCACGTGATCTTCAGAAATCAGAATAATATGATGATTTACTGCTCAAGAAACATCTCTGATTATTATCAATGTTGAAAACTGTTAATATTTTTGTGGAAACTGTGATGCATTTTATTTTTCAGAATTCACAGATGAACAGAAAGCTCAAAAGAAGAGCATTTATTTAAAACAGAAAATATTTTGTAACATTATAAATGTCTTTACAGTCACTTTTGATCAATATAATGCATCCTTAATAAATATATTAAAGAATATCAACAAAAATATTAAGCATTACAAATTATTTTCAACATTAAGAAATATTGACTGGAGTAATAATGCTGAAAATACAGCTTTGATCACAGAAATCAATTACATTTTACAATTCACTGAAACAAAACATTTATTTTAAACTGTAATAATATTTAAAAAAATATTTTTCTTTACTTATTTTTTTTTTTTTTCTCAACTTTATTTTTGATTAAATAAATGCAGCCTTGAAGATTAAAACCTCTGACCAGTGCTGTTTGTATATATAAAATAATTAACATATTTGTTTAAATACCCATAATAAATTATTAACATTTTATAATTAGTAAAAAAAAAAATCTATTATAAAAAAGACCCTAATTAATCTAAATCTTCAACTAAAACAGTTACATCAAACTTTATATCATTCATTTTTTTGTAATAATTAAATCACATTAAATTAACTCTATAAGTTATGTTGGCAGGGCACAACTGGAACACATCAGAAAACCACACAAGTTTTCTGCATCCCCCGAAGAATTTCTAACATCTAATTTGGATGCTGCTCCGGCAGATCTGAACCGGTTCAGATGAGACATTCAGAGTTATGTAAAGTCCTGCATTAGCAGCATCAGAGGCTGCAGGGTTTCCTTCTGGGAGCTCTTTAGCATCTGCTCCAGGAATGAAGCAGCTCTTCGTGATGCTGTGGTCCAGACTCGGAGCTGGCAGCTCTTCCCAATCCTCCCACATGCCCAGAGGTTACTTTACAGAACCAGCAGAGGTGGAGGATCCCGGGAGAGACGTGTGCGTTCGTTTGGAGATCTATCGGCTTTAATGCATGGAGAAAATCTGCTTATTTCCTCTGCTGACCCCTGCGTGACCCCTGGTTTACCTGAGCTGGAGTCATCCGTGTCAAGGGTGCAATGCCTCGCTGATGAGATCCGTGTCCTGACGTGACTCTGAGATAAATAACTCACGCCTCAGAGATCTTCTTCTGCATCCACCTGAACACAAGCACAATACCATTTAATAACTGTTCTCACAGTGGTTTTTCTTTTACCAAAATTGAAGCATCCTGCTTGCAAATAAGTTTTTCTGTTTGTTTATAAATAAAATGTTTATTTTTTTAACATCATTTGTACACGAACACACATTTTTTATTTTATTATTTTTACCAGTCATTTACAATGCCTACATTTTTTAAAAATTAAATATGCAAGTAATGTTAATCAAAATACGTTATTAAATATAATGATGCGTACAAGCAGCCTCCATTACGCTTGCATTTTTTTTGCTGAAATATATATATATATATATATATGTGTGTGTCTGTGTGTTTTGCATTTGTGTTTTTTTATTTTATATATTTTAAACTAATAATTTTTACAATAATACATATATTTATTTAAAAAAAATTCCAAATAATTTTAATTTTTTTATAAATGGCAAAATGTTATTCTTTTTTAATAATACAATTATATATAGAATATTGTATTATTTTAAATATATATTATGAATTTAATTTAAATATACATTTTTATTTAAATATAAATATTTGAAAAAGGGCCAAATAATGTATCATCTAAATATTTACATTTATATAAATATATTTTGCATTATGTATAGGCAACATAATTTCCAAATATTTTCCTGCCCATTTTTTTGTGTATTTTAAAATACATTTAAAGAAAAGTCAGTAATGTGTATTGTTGCCATGTGAGATTCCTGGGAATACTGCGGGAATCCGGTTGTGCTGTAAGTGACAGATTGAGAGGGTATGGAGGTTTTCTGAGGTTAACTTCCGTTCTGCTGATAATATCCAGTAATCCTGCCGATACGGGGAACAGCGCAGACCGCGATTAGCTCTTCATCCACTTCGAATCAAACTTATTAGTGTGCTTGAGGATCAGTGGCTGGTTTTAAGGCGTAATCCAGCTGTGAGCGCAGGACTCACACTTGATCCTGAACCTCACCCTGAAACACACTGACGGCCCGAACACACACACACACACACACACACACTGCTGTCACTTCCTCTTTATCATCAGTGTCCCTGCAGCACAGAAGCAGTCATCAGTGTCACAGACGTATATTTGTAGAAATAGACAACAATACACTGTATGAGTCACAATTATACATTTCTCTTTTATGTCAAAAATCATTAGGATATTAAGTAAAGATCATGTTCCATGAAGATATTCTGTAAATTTTCTACCATAAATATATCAAAACTTAATGTTTGATTAGTAATATGCATTGCTTAGAACTTCATCTGAACAACTTTAAAGATGATTTTCTCAATATTTAGATTTTTTTGCTCCCTCAGATTACAGATTTTCTAATAGTTGTATCTCAGACAAATATTGTCCTCCGAACAAACCACACATCACTGGAGAGATCATTTATTCAGTTTGCATAATGTATAAATCTCAGTTTCACGAAATGGAAAAATCCAAATGTTGTCAAAATATATTATCAAATATTTTTTACAATATATTTTATGATTTATAATAATTTTATGTATTTGATGTATGCTATGAATACATATTCTGTAAAAAGTTCTAAATCAAAAATATATTTAGTTTAAACAAACGTGTATGTATATATATATATATATATATATGAACACTATTTTATGATTAATTATAATTTTATGTATTTTTCAAGATCAATGCATATATTATTGTTTCTGTTTTAATGTACAGTACTTTTAAAGTTTGGATCGCATTAAAAGCATAATTTGTACACTGGTGTATCATTTTTTACACATCAGAAACACGTTTTCGACATGTTCGATTCTTTGTAACAAAATTAAGAGACAGTTGTTTTGATCTTGGTTTAGTGTCTCAATACAGACATGAACCTGAAACTATAAGAGCATGAGTGACAGAACCCTGAGGGACGCGAGGGAGTCTGACTCTAAATAAAGGAATAGTTCATTCAAGACTGAAAATGCGGTCCTCATTTACTCACCTTCGTGTTGTTTAAGACTCTTTATAGCAGCACACAGAAGAACATCCACGCAGGTCTTTTCCTCAAGCTACAGAAAGGACAAAAACATCCTCATACAAGCTAAATAAACCAATCATAAAGCAAAAACATACAATTAGTCACATGAAGCAACATTAAAAGAAGCTCTCATACTCCACTGACAGACATTTGTTCTCGTTTCAAACATAAACTCACTTCATTCTGATCAATTTCTCAGAAAGCAAGACGTCATCTCATTCATTTGAAGAGTAAAAGGTTAATTTTTGTGCATGCAACATGCTTGAATGTCTGTTTATCACTTTTTAAAGTCTTAATTTTGTGAAAGAGCAAGACTTTTGCGACCCACAGGAACCCAGGTGTGTAAAAAAAAGAAAAAATAGAATTTAAATTTTGACTAATTCCAAAAAAAAAAAAAAAAATACAGGCATATACTCTTAAAAAACTAATTCTTCAGTGATATGACTATTATCTCTGGTCAACAATTCTTAAAATAACTGTCTAATTAACTTTTTTTTTTTTTTGCACTACAAGACAATTTTGTGCAGTTTAAAGGTTTTCTAACAATGAACCTCTATGTTTAAGCACGTACACAAGTAACATTTCAACAGTTTTAGCCATTAGCATCATCTTATAATGCTAAATATTAGTTCGTTTTGACTAACGGCTGGAATCTGTATCACACACAGTACACTGACAAACAGAAGAGCTGCTGCATTATTGATTGACTTCATCATAGATTTATGAAGTACGTCATAAAAGACTTGTGAGAAAGATTGCATAGCCGTGTCATGACGCTCAACTCTCTCTCGCTGCTCTGACCTCGTCCTGATGATTGGATTACTGAGGAAGACACAGCAGAGGCTTTAGTGCTTTGCTCATTCCTCAGCTCACCTGGTCCTGACCAGCTTCACCCCGTTAAGCCGCGCTATTCTCTGACCTCCAGCCCGACACATTCATCAGAGAAGAGTCTGTTCACTGTGCACCAAACCAGCGTCTGAGTCAGCATTGGCTTATTCTGGAGTGTTGGGAGACGTGTAACAATTAGATTTTTTATTTGGTGGCGGGGAAGAAAAACTATTGCAATATATATTCTCAGATTTAAAAAAAAAAACTAAAAAGGTATTACGAGATCTAAACTCGCAATATTGAGTTGTGTGATAAAGTCAGAAATATCTTTCCATTTTTTATTCTTTGCGAGATGAAAACTCAGAATTTTATTTTTTATTATTAGTTGCAAGATGCATACAGTATATTTTTTTATAAATTGTAAGATGCAAACTCAAAATTTGCAGGAAAAAGTCCAAATTGCAAGACGAACTCACAATTATGTATTTGTGATTTGCAATTGTTAGATATAAACTCACAATTGCAAGAATAAAAATGTCAATTTTTTTTTTCATTTATATAAATAGTTTTTTTTTTCCAGTGCAAATAGCTCAATTTAATTTTAAATTGATTAATTTCAATTTCAAAATAGCTCTTTAATTGTTACATTTAAACAGCTAAACATTATTAAATCAAGATATGCTTACTTGAACAGAAAAATAGATATTATGTCTTGGTTTCTGAAAAATATTTTTTTTATTTTTAGAAAATAATAATAATTTAGCAAATGTATCCTGAGTAAATCATGTTTTATACAAGAGGACAAAACAACAATAAAAAACTAAATAATATAATTGACTATGGTTTAATGGTTTAATGCTCGTTTCTTTAAAAATGTTAACGCATCCATCCACCAAACCCAAAAACTAACCATTGAGTAATAATTACTGGATCTTCCAGATATCGTTAATCTTTGAAAGACTTTCTAAAGCACTTGGGAGCATAAACTGTATATCCACAAGCATAAATGTGCATTCATCTTTCTCTTGTAGTTTGATCTCCAATTCTAATTTTCTTCTGTGTTGTTCTGTAATCTTGGTAAGTAATGGTTTACAATTGAGGAATTCACCTGTCTATAAACAGACTTTAATGTTACATTTGAGGGTTGTTTAGATCAGTGTGTTGGGTTTAGAGATCATCCAGCAGTTGACAATCTAAACTCTCTTGGGTTTTTTACATTCTGTCACGTGCTTCATAAATACTTACCCAAACAACCTTGGGTTTCTCTTCTGGCTCCAGTCTGTTAAACCCATTTAGGAGCTTTATATTTAAAAGCACACCTCCACTTCTTTATACGAGTCTTGAACTCCCACTCCTCACTGGTTTAGTCATCTATCAGAATCTCATCTGGTGTATAAAGACTCCTGACCTCCACCGACGAGGGCACCAATGATGGTGGCATAATACATCACACAGTAATCAGCCAACTAGACATAAATAAAGCCATTTACAGCTGACTCACTGCCTGCCTGCATATTACATCACCTACCTCCCATGATGCCTGTGAAAAACTTCTGGGAAGTTGCATATGCTGGGAACGCACATCAAAAGTACACCGCGACTGGGAAGTTGGAGCATTCTGGGAACGGACGTTGCATCATGACTTCCAAGATTCCCGTCACATTTAGTGTGCATGAGGTGCGACAGACGGCTCTGGAAATTGGTGCGGCTCAAGAGGCTGAAGAACTGCAGGAGATTTCACAAGAAAATTGAACGGGAGGTTGACACACAAAGAGAAAGCGGAGCTCAAAGGTGCGAACGGAGCGCCTCCCGCTGGAAACGGCAGTGTTTCGGATCGGATGTGCTTTGAAAGTCCCAACAAAGGCCGTCTTTCTGATTGACAACAGCTGTGCGTCCGAAGGTCTCGAGGGCTACAAACTATTTGGTTTTAAACGAACGTGCGGCCAGGCATCCTAGAAATGAAAATACAGAGCATTCAATTTATTTACTGAAATATGCAACAGTGTTCAAGAACAGAGCCTAAATGAGTAAACTTATAAAGCTTGTCGGGTCTAATCGGACATTATGCAAAGCCAAATTGACTCAGTTTTCGTCATATTTTCTGCTGATGCAACTATAGATTGCTGATGTAAGGACAAAATATTATAGAAGTTAATGAGGTTTAGAGAAATGCATCAAAATCGAGTGAGTTTATGAGTAAAACAAGAACAAGTATCTGCTAATGCACTCAGAAATACAACTTAACTCAAAGGGAAAACAGATATTTGGTTTTGTTTTAAGCCCGAACTCACTCAGTTTTGTTGAATTTGTCAGAAAACGAGACTTCAATGTAAATATATGATGATTTAAAGATGTTTAGGTATTTGTGCTGGAAAACTGAATGCAAAGACATCATGAATTTGAGATTTGAAGCTCTAATTTAAGACCTTAATTTGTGGAAAGGAAAATAAAGATTTGTATTATTATTATTATATTGGGCGATTTCCTGTGTGTGCTTGTCAAAAGCATTATTTATTAGTCTTTTATTTATTAGTTTGTATTAAGTTTTAGTTTATTTAATTATAGTACTTCAACTTTGGCTGAAATGAATGAACTTTACGTTTAACTAAAACTATAAAATAAAAACTACACAAATCACTAAAAATGACAAAAACATAAAACCACTAAAAATAACTAATTTTAATTCAAATTAAAATATAATAAAAAAAATAACTAAAAACTATGTAATACTAAAACAACATTGGTGCTAATTATTATGAAATTAATTTTTTTGGTTGAACTATCCATTAATATTTTTTATTCCATTAGTTTATTTTAATTTCGTTTCAAATAATATAAAAGATAGTTATTTTATGATTTGCATGAACATTTGTTTTTTCTAATGATCAGATCTTTAATTTTGCATCTTAATTAAATGTTTTTTGATTTGCACTCTTTGTTACAATAACTTTAATTTTAAGAGATTTGGGCTTGTCTTTTTCCTGACATGTTTTTAGTTTGAATTAAGAATGAGATTAATATTTTCAGGGATGTGTTATTTTATTCTCAGCACTTGTTTTTTTTTTTTTTTTGACCGATTGCTAGTGTTTGTATTATTTGAAAATAATCATTAATATTAAGTATTTTGATTTGCTAATGTTCAGAGATTTGTATTGGCACATTCACTGCCATGACTTCATGAATTAAAACATTTCTGCTCTGATTTAAGCCCTTCATTTCTTCAAAGCCTCTTTGTTCTTGACTAGAAGACACTACTGAGATCTCACTTGTATTTTTTCCTTCTCGTGGGCATATATTTGCAGAAACGCTAGTTACACACCGGTGTCTTCTGAACATCATGACAATTAAAAGCTGTGTTTTGAACGATGCGAGTCACCGCTTTATATCTGCAACACTTCATGAGTCACAGAGAGCTCTGAATACACCTCGGTGATAGTGTCAAGGTCCAAATAATCACGTCGCAGCAAGCAGAAAGTAGGTCAAGATAAGCTCATCTTCCTGAGATACGGGGCTCTGGTGATTGTGCAGGTCTGGGTCAGACAGACTCGAGGCCGAGGCACGTTTGTGTAACCTAAACTGAACCCTGGGCTCCCCAAAGGCCTGAGTCACACAGACACTCCTCGGCTCTGTCTCCGTGTCTCTTCCCGCGGGACACACTCTTTCATCGGGATGTGGAGTCACCGAGAGACGTGAGACGTGAGGGGAGAGAGACACTGAGACAGACACAGAGCCGTCACTTCCAGCCTTCTCCTAAAAATTTCAGAAATATGTTACTGGAATCTGATTGGTCAGACACGACTCTGATGCTTGTTGCCATCCACTGTGACGATCTGACTGCAGAGGCTTCACATGGGCTTCAATTACACTTTCATCATTTGCACCAGGGTTATCTGCACAAAATCAGTTTTAAGTGTCAATTCTATGAAATCGAGATGAATGCATGATCTGAAGCTGAATAAATCATGGTTTGTGAGGAGGACAATATTTGTCTGAGATACAACTATTAGAAAATCAGGAATCTGAGGGAGTAAAACATCTAAATATTGAGAAAATCATCTTTAAAGATGTTCAGATGAAGTTCTTAGCAATGCATCTTACTAATCAAACATTAAGATTTGATATATTTATGATAGGAGATTTACTAAATATCTTCATGAACATGATCTTTACTTAATATACTAATGATTTTTGGCAGAAAAGAGAAAGAAGCTGCTTTTCTGCTCCAGAAACACATTTTAGTTCATTATGATTGAGATTTTTGTTAATATATTGAATTCTTAGAAAAACTTTTAGAAATGTTGCTGTTTTTCTCCTTTTTAAACATATATAGTTTATAGTCTATATAGCTTTTCTTTTTAATTACATTGTTACAGTTTAATTTTAACGCTTCAAATTAAACAATACTAAAATTAGCTGAAATATAATAGTTTACTTTATATTTAGTAAGTCTAATTTTAACAGCAACAAAAAAACTAGACATAAAAAACAGAAAACACTATAAATTGCATTAAAATATTAAAACTAAATTATAAAATTATATATAATGTATTCGTTTTTTATATATATATATAAAATTAATTAATAAAAATGATCTTATTTTTGACATTAATATTCATGTCAAATAAACTAAAAGAAAAACTATACATTTTCTTTATTATAGCTAGATAGATAGATAGATAAAAAACTACAGTGTAATACTGAAGTATATAATGACTCAAATATAATTAAAACCAGAATATAACAAATGCTAAAATACACTGGAGCAAATTATGACAGAATATTATTTTTCTTTATTTTGTGTATTTTATTTTAATGTTTATTTTATGTCTAGTTTAATTTTTTCTATTTTAGTTTTAGTTATTGAATAACAATCCTCATGTTAATCACGTTGTTTTTCTGTTTGTTTGTTTTTGTTTGCAATGGAACATAAATTAAGTCTTTTTTAAGCTCAATTCCATACAGAAACGGTTTATAGTAACCCAACTATTTCTCAACGCTCTAAAAAACACCAAAAACTAAACAAAAACGAACTCAAATCTAATTGTCCATGTACTTCTAATGCACCAATCTGCTTATAATCAATAGCCCATAATGTGCAGATTCTTCTAGTAGCACATGACAGAAAGAGGAGTCATTTTTAAGAAGAAAAAGGTTATAAAAGACAACAAAAGGCATCACTTTGAAACAAGATCTAGGAGATTCAACAGATTTATATTTAATAGCTTTACTGTATGTTAGATCTCCCTTAAAGAATGCTGGGAATGAAATACTGATAAGGAACATGGTATAACTAAGAAACATGAAGTTATGTTGAGCTTGTGCATGTAATCTCTTCAGGTTTCTGTAGTGCTGAGGGAATCTGAAGCGCAGTGTTTTCTCTAAAGTGCTTCTGCTTTGTGTCTTCGATGAACAAACGCTTATCTGAAGAGGTTCCTGTTGCCCTTCGCTCTCACACAAACACATCCTTCAAATACTGACGAAATAAACACAAACGGATCCATTAAAAAGCCGTGTCGATTGCAGTATTAAACAAGTTTTAACATCCACTGCTGTGATATATTTCCTCCACTAGCGTCAATTTTAAATTCCTTGCATTCTTTACATTATCCGAGCAAAACAAAATAACAATAGTGCAGTTAATATATATCCTTAAAATCAAATATCTAAAATAATATTCTGAAGTGTCTGAATTGATTGGTTAATCTGCAAATATTTTATCTTCTTGTTTTTATACAAAAATTATACACTAACAGTCAAAAGTTTGGAATAATTAAAAAATAATATAAAATGAAAGCCGCCACTTCTGCTCTCCAGGACTGCATTAAGCTGATTAAATTTACAGGAAAAATTTGAAATATTATTATGATTTAAATCATCTGTTTTCTGTATGAATCTGTGTTAAAGTGTAATTTATTTCTGTGATGCTCCGCTGTATTTTCAGCATCATTCCTCCAGTCTTCAGTGATCTTCAGAAATCATTCTGATTATGCTAAACTTGGTTATTTTATTTTAAACTGTAATATATTTCACAGCGTGTTTTTCTTGGAGTCTGGAGGGTTCTGGCTCCATCTCGTGTCACTAAAGAGCATCGCCGTGTCTAAAAATTAATAAAAGATCCATTAGTATTTGCAAAATGTGCGACTAAATACTGCATTTCTTTCTCATCGGAGTTCAGAAAATCTGAAATATATAAATAAATGTTAAAGCATCTAAATTATATTAAATAAATAGTATTGAAATAAACATTAATCCTTGTGCTGTGCTGAAAATATTTTATGTTATTCTGTATTTAATATTGCTTGTAAATCTTTCATTATTATCAGAAAATCTTGTTTATTTCTTTTCAGATCTGAATTAATGCACCTCTGTGTTTCAGTGAAAAAGCATTACTTGTAGATTATTTTGGCAAGGATCTTGGACTCGTGTTCTTCTGGGGTTTGTCAATGGGTTGAGGATGCATTTGGTTCCTTCAAGATGGATCTTCCAGTCTAATGCCTTTTTTAAAGTCCTTTTTTTCAGAGTTTCTTGAGGTTGTGTATTCCCCAGTGAAGCACTCCTCTGGCTTTTTCCTCTTTCAGTCTGATGTTATGCATTTCATATGAGTAGAAACCTCTATTTCTCTCTATTTTATCTGATGTTGTTGTTGAACCTTCTTTCAAAGCAGATTAAAAACCATGCATTAAATTAAAACGACAAACTAAATGTACAGTGGACGATATCAGAATAGCTGCATTAAAACTCCTGAAAGAATTATAAAATCAGCATTCACGATGCACTGAAACTCAATCCCAAAACATACATGAAAATAAAAAATAATAACAATGAGAAGTTGTTTTGAGAGACTGATTGAGATTCTGTAGTAATGAAGGACGCTTTCAAAGCAATGCTGGATTTTTAACAGATCTCAGATCAGTTTCATCAATTTATAGACATTTTTAATTGGACATTTGTGTAATTAAGAGGAGGAGTAGTTAATAGTCTCTTACTGGCCTCTATTAATTTTTTATTGCATTTAAAGTATTACACTGTCAATAAAATATTTGTAATGGGTTTTAAAAAGCTGTTGTCATGCATGTTTAAGTTTTTGTTTAATTTACACACTTTTGATGTTTCGTTGTGTTTTGAGTGCTTCAAAACAGTAAATCATTTCACAACGCCAATGGTTCGATTGTTTCAAAGCTTCGAAAAAGGATTTGTTTCTCCCAACACTAATAAACACTTTATATATTAATTGATCAGAATGATATTAGAATGATTTCTGAAGGATCATGTGAGACTGTGCTATCAAACGATTAATCACATTGCAAAATAAAAGTTTTTGTTTACATTATGTATGTGTTCTGTGTATATTTATTATGTATATATAAATACGCACACATACAGTATATATTTATATTATTTATTGTTTTCCTGAAATATATACATGCATGTGTATTTATATGTGCATAATAAACAGTACATATACATATATGTAGTAAACAATAACTTTTACTTTGGATATGATTAATTGCGATTAATCATTTGACAGGACTAATTTTAACACAAAGAAAACAGCTATTTCGTAAATTTGACTGCGTATATTATCAAATAAATGCAACCTTGGTGAGTAAAAGAAACTTTTATCAAATGCATAAGGAAAAAAAATCATAATCTTTATATAGACTTAATATCATATACCATAATAAGGAGATGGTATTTTTAAGCAAGTACCTTTGTAATCAAATATGGCAATTAACCAATACACCGGAGTGATCCAACGTTCGTGAACTTAACATCTCATACAACTTGATGAAATATTTACTTTGTTTACTTGAAAAAAAAAAAACAGCAATGTGTTTATTATTGAAAATGTGAGGAGGACTTTTTAATTGAAGGTTTTAGGTCAAGAAGTTTGGCTGACAGAAATGTTTGTGAATCTCTGGGATGTTAACTGTATGTAACATCACACTTATCTTATGTTATTAGTACTCAAAACTTTAGTAACTCTTAAAAGTCATTAAGATCGTGTACAATCGGCTTCACCGTTACGCGCGCCAAAAAAAAAAAAAAAAAAAAAAAAAACTGAGGTAATCATTCGACGCCATTCAATCCTTCAAATACTCGATTAAGTGTTGTGTCGTTACACTTGAACAGAGATATAGCGACTTCGACTACAACTGTGAATGTAAACTTACTTACCGATTATAACGTGTCTTGAAGTAAAATCACCTCACCTCAGAAAAGCGCGCCATTTCTGCCCAAATCGCGCGCGCTGCCAGAGGGTGCACCTGATCACATTTCCACACAAGATTGACGTTGAAATATGAATAATGTAAAGTAGAAAACAAATAAAAACTTTGTTTCAGCAAATTAATTTTTTAAGATGAAAAAAAAAAAACTAAACAGTCAGCATGCTTCACAAGTTGAGCGATAGGTCCCATCTCTTAAGGGAACAGTTCCTTCAAAAGTAAAATAAATAAATAAAACATAAGACCTACTTTATTCTATGGAGGACAAAGGAGATTTGTTTGCCATTCTCTTTAACTGCATCTTTTTTCAAAACAATGAAAGTGAATGGGACTGAGATCATAACTCCCTTACACTGTTCCTAACATATCAATTAGTTTCCCACATAAGAAAATACATTTTGGGGTGTTCACAGTCCCTTGTCAAAGTAAGGGTCCTTTTTACAATAAAAGTCTTGTAGTCACAAAGCCTCACTGTGACAGTAATGAGGACCAAAAGTACATTTTTTTGTTGAACTATGCCTGTAAGTATGATGGCTTGAAACCACAAGGTGGCGTTAAAGGCCAGCAAAACCAATTTAATATAACCATAGTGGAAACTTCATGGGTCATTATTTCAAGGAAATATTGTGAACATTTCACCCAGTCGTTTGGATTTGACAGCAGTGTTATTTTAATATATTTGTGATAATATTATAGCTTTTATTAATATTTTGAATATGTTGTCTTCATTTTAATTTGAATGTTTTAGTAATTTGTTTTTTTGTCATTATTATTTTGTCATATTACTTATCCATATTTGAAATATTTTTTTATTCTGATCAACAAAAGCCTATGTTAGTAAGCTATTATTATTATTATTATTATTATTATTTGTATTGTTGAAATTTCTCACTAATAATATTCACATTTCCCCCAAAGTTCCCATTCTGTCCTTGAGTATATTCCACTGAAACTACAATTAAATATTTAGTGCTAAAATGTCAGTCACAATCACGCTTTAACACACAAATGCACGACACAGAATACAATTAACACGTTCTTGTAAGATGAAAATATAAAACACGTTTTCTTTATTTCCTGTATATAGACATATACCACTTGAGATTTGGAGAAAAGCACATATGAAGGTTATTTTATGATGGATCTCATCAGACAGCTGAATGCAGAGACAGAAAAGTTCTCAATTACAAATAGTAAAAAAACAAAAACATTAGAAATTAAATCCTAAATGCTTCTAACGCAGTTACAGAAGTCTGTCAAATACCAACTGTCTGCAAGTGGCTAATAACGGTTTTCATCTGTACACGAGAAAATTTGTACAAAATAAGAGATCTACCATTCAATAATAGATGGATCATAACAGTACATAATATGTACAATATCAGATGGAGCCATTTAGTAGGGGGACGCATACTAAAGGACACTTTGCAGTTGTATTTTCTTTCATGAAACGAAACGTAAAGTGAAATTCACCACAATGAAAGCTTCCAGTTGGAAAAAGAACGCAAGTTACGCTATTGACACCGGCGAGAAAAATCATCTTTCATAGACTATATTTTCCGATTTACAGCCGTGAGAGAAAAAACCCAAGAGAAAGGTCAGGAGGGAGAAAACCAACCAATTTAATTATTTGCACATTCAAATCGGACAGACGAGCTTATACGGGCCGAGAATAAAAACCGTACGACCGCAGAGAGAGAACTGCACCGTAGCTCCGACGAGGCCAAACCCAATGGGAGTTCAAACAATGGTTCAGAGGGATTCGTCCCAAACCGTACCCAAGAAAAAACAAACAAGTCAGAGAAAGTCGTTCAAGTTTATCAGGAGAACTTCTCTTTTGTCAGGCTTCTCTGGGTTCCGCATTTCTCGTTAGCCAAACCAGCGAAAACTAATTTTTTCCTCGATCTAAAAAGGCACTCTATGCAAATAAAGGCTTGGTTGAAAACTGGGTAAACAAACCGTTCGGTATTGCCTGTTTAAATGCTTTAACGCTCATTTAAAAACTAGTTCACCACCGTAAGGCCACTCGCCATTGTTTGAACAACCAAAATCTCCCTGGACGAACTTATTGCCAAGTATCTGGACAAAAACAAAAGGGTATTTTGCAAGCGTGATGTGAAATACACACCGAGTCGGTTTCATTTCAGAAACAAGTGAACACAAATCTGAACACGGCTCGCTGCTCTCGGCCTCCGAACAACCTGAGAATCATTCGCTCGCCCGAATAAAAGTGCGGTTCAAGCTCGAACGGATAGTTCACGCAAAAATGTAAATTCTGTCATTGATTACTCATCCTCATGGCGCTCCAAACCCGTAAGACCTTCGGAACACAAATTAAGATATTTCTGATGAAATCCGAGAGCTCTCTGATCCTGCACTGAGAGCAATACAACGGAAATGTTCGCAGTCGCAGACACGTAATCAGGATATCGTTAAAACAGTCCCTGTGACATCAGTGGCTCAACTACAATTCTGCAAAGCTACGAGAATACTTTTTATGCGCAAAGAAAATAATTTATTTAACAATTCTTCTCCCCGAGTTACGTTTCCCCCAGAACTCAATCAGCGTTGTTTACGTTTAGCATTTGCGCATTTCCTCCTGAACGTAAACAATGCTGAATACGTTAATTAAATTTTGGGAAAAGCGCAAACATGTGTTTTGTTACTCTCCGTAATGGCAGAATACATGATTTGGAAGAGAAGAATTGTTAAATAAAGTCATTATTTTTGTTTTCTTCGCGCAGTATTGTCATAGCTTCGTTAACCCCTGATGTTTTACTGATTTCTAAGTTTGTGGGCCTGGGAACATTTCAGTTGCATTGTTGTCAATGCAGGGTTAGAGCGCTCTCGGATTTCATCAGAAATATCTTCATTTGTGTTCTGAAGATGAACGGAGATCTTACGGGTTGGGAAAGTAATTAACAACAGAGTTTTCATTTAGGAGTGAACTATCCCTTTAAGAGAGAGAAACGGACAAACGAAAGCGGAGAAGAGGATGAGTCAGGATCGAGGGGGTCTGGATGTGGGATGGGCTCCAGCGCGGTTGGTTCTGAACAGAACGTGTTCGTGTGTTTGTGGTCCTCCACCGCTGGTCATCTGTGCTGAAGGTGGTGACTGAGACTGGGGCGTCTGTGGTCCTCTAGTGGCCGTCCTGGGCACCAATCATGTCCTCGGCACACCGGTGCGTCTCCAGGGCATTCATGGTGGACGTATCCTGAGGCAGCTCGGACTTGCGTCGCATCAGGGGACGTTCTCTACGCTGGTCTCTGTGGATCTGCGTGGAGAGATGAGATAAAACAGCGTGAAAGTACATCTGCACAGAATATCCAGTGGGAAACAGAGGTGACATATCAAGAAAATCTGACGTTTCCAGGTTTTAAGTGTTATAATAATCAGGTCCCCTATGCATCTACCATCCAACGAAACGTGAAAACGATTAACTCCTTTTTCTGCAAGCGTCTCATAACACGAGCACGTCTGATTTCAATCACTTAGTGATGTCACAAAGTGATCTCACTCATTATAATAATCACAGCCCCTTAATCTAAGTTTCCACCCACATTGATTTCAGCACAATAAACTTGATAACCGGCACCAAAACAGATGTTTTTAGACGGCTTGAGCTGTAATGACGCATCTCTATTCTGGAAAAGGGGGCGGGGAGCAGCAGCTCATTTGCATTTAAAGAGACAGGCACGAGGCTGTTTCTGCTTAAACTCAAAATAGCCATTTTCAAAAGGATATTTTGGTTATTTTGAGATGAAACTTTACAGACACATTCAGGGACACCTGAGACTTGTATAACATTGTAAAAATATTGGCATAATATGTCTTCTTTAAAGGGTTAGTTCAGAATTCATTTTTGGGTGAACTATCCCTTTAACTGTGATATTAGAGAGATGATAAATCGATGCAGAATCGATTTCTGGACTGATTCTGAGATCTTCCGAATGCATGAGATTTCTTGATAGTTTTGTATTTGAATGGTTTCATTTGAGAGTAAATATTTCACTCTCTCTCTCTCTATGTCTGTAAGGCAAGTATACAGATAGTCAGCTATACAGCTTTAATAATATTTTACAATTTAATAATATATTTTATTGTGTTTTTATCAAATAAATGATGCCTTAGTGCACAGAAGAGATTAATATAAAAAAATATATATATAAAATAAAAATCTCATTGACCCCAAACCTTTCTTTAAATGTTAAAGCATCTCTTACCTGAGTGGCTTCTTCTTCTACGGTCTTCTTTAGCATCCTGACATCCTCAATGATCTGGTCTGTCTCCATGTCCATCGGACTGCTGAGGCTGCTGGAGTCGATGTGCATCACAAACTAAAGCAGAAAAAGTCATTATCAAAACCTCTGAAATACTATTGAATACATGCATCCATTTTAAATAAAGACAAATGCACAGTTTCCAATAACTACAGCAGTCAGGCATGTCAATTGTCAAACAATTCAACTTGTTTGTGAAATAAAACTGATAGTGATAGTTGAAATGATCGTGACAATATATTGATCTGAATACATGACTAAAGTGAATGTGCTGGAGAAGACGAGCTCTGAGTAATGCTGCGGTGTCAGAGACGCTCACCTGTGGGTTTGATTTGGCCAGATTCTCAATCTTTATCCATGCCTCCTCACGCTCTTTCCACTTGGCCTTTTCTCTAAAGTTCAGAGAGAAAGAAAGAGTTTATCGAGGACATGACTCAAAATCTGAGTGAGTGTGTGTGTGTGTTAGAGAGTGTGTGTGTGAGTGTGCATGTGATTGAGTGTGTGTGTGCGCTAGAGTGTGTGTGTGTGTGTGAGTGACTGTGTTAGAGAGTGTTTGTGCATGTGAGTATGTGTTAGAGAGAGTGTGTGTGTGTGTGTGTGTGTGTGTGTGTGTGTGTGTGAGAGAGAGAGAGAGAGAGAGTGTGCTCTTGTTTGTGTATCATATCAGGACTCAACTCTGTATAATGACATGGGTATGACACAGGTATTACAAGGAGAGGGTGACTTATGAGGACATAACCCATGTCCCCATTTTTCAAAACACTTATAAATCATACAGAATGAGTTTTTTTGAGAAAGTAAAAATGCACAAAGTTTCCTGTGAGGGTTAGGGTTAGGTGTAGGGTTGGTGAAGGACGATAGAATATACAGTTTCTACAGAATAAAAACCATTACACCTATGGGATGAACACACTTTACACAAAAACAAACGTGTGTGTGTGTGTGTGTGTGAGAGTGAGTGCGTGTGTGTGTGTGTGTGTGTGTGAAAGAGCTTCCTACTTGTTCTTCTCGGCCCTGAACTGCTGTGTGCAGTCGTCAAACAGCTTCTGATTCATCTCCATGAAGAGCTTCAGAGCGTTATAGATCAGCCCATGGATCGTCCTGGAGACAGGAAGAGGAAGTGACATCAGAAACATCAAAAGACTCTTCATCTGAACAGTGTGGATGGACTGAAACGCTTTTAAAGTGAAGGAGCCATACCATTTAGAGACTTATAGATAATAAATAAAATGTTCAAATCTACCGTGTAAAGCACAGGCAGCCAGAATAAGGATTGTACAACTGGAGTGATACGATTTCAATTTCTTTAGATTTTATATATAAATATATCAAAATAAAGGCTTGTAAACAGTGGCTCACTTGTTCCAGTGGGTTTTGGAGTTTCGGTACAGTGAGGGGAACATGATGGGCAGGATCCTGGCAGCGTTATCGCTGATTAAACTCATGATGTACTCGTTATTCCAGTAGTAGAGCGCTCGCTCTGCGACCTGAGGACGACAGGAGTGTGATTACAGTTAGACAGGGACTCCTTCATGAGCTCGAGCTGCTTCTGTGTGTCCAGCAGACCTGGAAGTGTGGACTGGAGACACATTTGGCCAGCTGTCTGAAGAGCGGCTCCATCACTTTAACAAACTCTGACGGCTCGATGACGTCCAGGATCTCTTCCAGCTCGTTCAGAAACATCACTTCCTTCGGACTGTGAGTCTTTGGCCAGTATTTGAGAAGAGCCATCACCACCTGAAACCAACAAAACACTCCTCACACACTACACCAGCGGCCAACAGCTCGGCATAATTACCATTTTAAGCCTCTTCTGCTAACCAAAGCTGCATTTATTTGCTTTTTAAAAAACTGAAACAGCTGTTTTCTATGTGAATGTGTTAAAATAATTTATTTCTGTGATGCACAGCTGTATTTTCAGCATCATTACTCCAGTCTTCAGTGTAACATGATCTGCAGAAATCATTTTAATATGCTGATTTACTGCTCAAGAAATATTTCTGATTATTATCAATGTTGAACACAGTTTATATTTTTGTGGTGCTGTGATGCATTTTATTTTTCTGGATTCAAAAATGAATAGAAAGTTCAAAAGAACAGCATTTATTCGAAATAGAAATCTGTTGTCACATTATAAATGACTTCACTGTCACTTTTCATCAATTTAATGCTTCAATAAAAATAAAAAAAAATAAAAATTCACAATAAAAAAGTTAAATGGTGCAAGTCTAAAACTCATGCATAGATCAAAATAATAGTAATAAAAATAATAACTAAAAAAAATTTTGTCATGCAAATTAACTTTTAAGTGTCAGCCTAAAGCTCAATATATAGTGAATATAGTTATAGTTACTAGTAACTTCTCACAAATAGTAATTGAGTTACTGAGTTAAATTCTTACATTTAATCAGTCAATTAGAATAACTAAATTTATCCTAGAGTTACAAATGCATGAATAATATCTTGGTATTTTAAACATGAAACATTGTATACTGATATTTACAATTATTTGAAAAATGAAATGATGCTTCACATGTGAAATGAAAACCGTGTAAGTGTAAGAACACTGCTAGGACGCATCGCCAAAAATAAGCATATGCCTTTTCAGCAGGAATAACAGAAAATAAGCATATTCTGATAAAGAACAGAAGAGAAAACAGCTTTGTGAGAGCAGAGAGCAGAGAGAGTGAGAGCAGAGAGAGAGAGAGCACAGAGAGTGAGCAGAGAGAGCACAGAGAGTGAGAGCAGAGAGAGAGAGAGCACAGAGAGTGAGCAGAGAGAGCACAGAGAGTGAGAGCAGAGAGAGAGCACAGAGAGTGAGAGCAGAGAGTGAGCAGCAGAGAGAGCACAGAGAGAGAGAGCACAGAGAGTGAGAGCACAGAGAGTGAGCAGAGAGAGCACAGAGAGTGAGAGCAGAGAGAGAGCACAGAGAGAGAGAGCACAGAGAGTGAGCAGAGAGAGCACAGAGAGTGAGAGCAGAGAGAGAGCACAGAGAGTGAGAGCAGAGAGTGAGCAGCAGAGAGAGCACAGAGAGAGAGAGCACAGAGAGTGAGAGCACAGAGAGTGAGCAGAGAGAGCACAGAGAGTGAGAGCAGAGAGAGAGCACAGAGAGAGAGAGCACAGAGAGTGAGCAGAGAGAGCACAGAGAGTGAGAGCAGAGAGAGAGCACAGAGAGTGAGAGCAGAGAGTGAGCAGCAGAGAGAGCACAGAGAGAGAGAGCACAGAGAGTGAGAGCAGAGAGAGAGCACAGAGAGTGAGAGCAGAGAGTGAGCAGCAGAGACAGCACAGAGAGTGAGAGCAGAGAGAGCACAGAGTGAGAGCAGAGAGAGAGAGAACACAGAGAGTGAGCAGCAGAGAGAGCACAGAGAGTGAGAGAGCAGAGAGAGTGAGAGCAGAGAGAGAGAGAGCACAGAGAGAGAGCACAGAGAGAGAGAGCAGAGAGAGAGAGAGCACAGAGAGTGAGAGCAGAGAGAGTGAGAGCAGAGAGTGAGCAGCAGAGAGAGCACAGAGAGTGAGCAGAGAGAGCACAGAGAGTGAGAGCAGAGAGAGTACAGAGAGTGAGAGCAGAGAGAGAGAGAACACAGAGAGTGAGCAGCAGAGAGAGCACCGAGAGTGAGCAGAGAGAGCACAGAGAGTGAGAGCAGAGAGAGCAGAGAGAGTGAGAGCAGAGAGAGAGAGAGCACAGAGAGTGAGCAGAGAGAGCACAGAGAGTGAGAGCAGAGAGAGAGCACAGAGAGTGAGAGCAGAGAGTGAGCAGAGAGAGTGAGAGCAGAGAGAGAGAGCACAGAGAGTGAGCAGAGAGAGCACAGAGAGTGAGAGCAGAGAGAGAGCACAGAGAGTGAGAGCAGAGAGTGAGCAGCAGAGAGAGCACAGAGAGTGAGAGCAGAGAGAGAGCACAGAGAGTGAGAGCAGAGAGTGAGCAGCAGAGAGAGCACAGAGAGTGAGAGCAGAGAGAGCACAGAGAGTGAGAGCAGAGAGAGCACAGAGAGTGAGAGCAGAGAGAGCAGAGTGAGAGCAGAGAGAGAGAGAACACAGAGTGAGCAGCAGAGAGAGCACAGAGAGTGAGCAGAGAGAGCACAGAGAGTGAGAGCAGAGAGAGCAGAGAGAGTGAGAGCAGAGAGAGAGAGAGCACAGAGAGAGAGAGCAGAGAGAGAGAGAGAGCACAGAGAGTGAGAGCAGAGAGAGTGAGAGCAGAGAGTGAGCAGCAGAGAGAGCACAGAGAGTGAGCAGAGAGAGCACAGAAAGTGAGAGCAGAGAGAGAGAGCACAGAGAGTGAGCAGCAGAGAGAGCACAGAGAGTGAGAGCAGAGAGAGCACAGAGAGTGAGAGCAGAGAGAGAGAGAGAGAGCACAGAGAGTGAGAGCAGAGAGTGAGCAGCAGAGAGAGCACAGAGAGTGAGAGCAGAGAGTGAGAGCAGAGAGAGTGAGCAGCAGAGAGAGTACAGAGAGTGAGAGCAGAGAGAGCGAGAGCAGAGAGAGCACAGAGTGAGCAGCAGAGAGAGCACAGAGAGTGAGAGCAGAGAGAGTACAGAGAGTGAGCAGAGAGAGCACAGAGAGTGAGAGCAGAGAGAGAGAGAGCAGAGAGTGAGCAGCAGAGAGAGCACAGAGAGTGAGAGCAGAGAGAGCAGAAAGAGTGAGGAGCAGAGAGTGAGAGCAGAGAGAGTGAGCAGCAGAGAGAGTACAGAGAGTGAGAGCAGAGAGAGAGCGAGAGCAGAGAGAGCACAGAGTGAGCAGCAGAGAGAGCACAGAGAGTGAGAGCAGAGAGAGAGAGAGCAGAGAGAGAGCAGAGAGTGAGCAGCAGAGAGAGCAGAAAGAGTGAGGAGCAGAGAGTGAGAGCAGAGAGAGTGAGAGCAGAAAGAGTGAGCAGCAGAGAGAGTACAGAGAGTGAGAGCAGAGAGAGAGCGAGAGCAGAGAGAGCACAGAGAGTGAGCAGCAGAGAGAGCACAGAGAGTGAGAGCACAGAGAGCACAGAGAGTGAGAGCAGAGAGAGCACAGAGAGTGAGAGCAGAGAGAGCACAGAGAGTGAGAGCAGAGAGAGAGAGCACAGAGAGTGAGAGCAGAGAGAGCACAGAGAGTGAGCAGAGAGAGCACAGAGAGTGAGCAGCAGAGAGCAGAGAGTGAGAGCAGAAAGAGTGAGGAGCAGAGAGTGAGAGCAGAGAGTGAGAGCAGAGAGAGAGCGAGAGCAGAGAGAGCACAGAGTGAGCAGCAGAGAGAGCACAGAGAGTGAGAGCAGAGAGAGCACAGAGAGAGAGAGAGCACAGAGAGTGAGAGCAGAGAGAGCACAGAGAGAGAGAGAGCACAGAGAGTGAGAGCAGAAAGAGTGAGGAGCAGAGAGTGAGAGCAGAAAGAGTGAGAGCAGAGAGAGGAAAGAGAGTGAGAGCAGAGAGAGCAGAGAGTGAGAGCAGAGAGAGGAAAGAGAGTGAGAGCAGAGAGAGCACAGAGAGTGAGAGCAGAGAGAGCAGAGAGAGTGAGAGCAGAGAGAGTACAGAGAGTGAGAGCAGAGAGAGCACAGAGAGTGAGAGCAGAGAGAGCAGAGAGAGTGAGAGCAGAGAGAGCAGAGAGTGAGAGCAGAGAGAGCAGAGAGTGAGAGCAGAGAGAGCAGAGAGAGTGAGAGCAGAGAGAGTAAGAGCAGAGAGAGCAGAGAGAGTAAGAGCAGAGAGAGCAGAGAGAGTGAGAGCAGAGAGAGCAGAGAGAGTGAGAGCAGAGAGAGTACAGAGAGTGAGAGCAGAGAGAGAGAGAGCAGAGAGAGCAGAGAGAGTGAGAGCAGAGAGAGCACAGAGAGTGAGAGCAGAGAGAGCACAGAGATTGGGCAGCAGAGAGTGAGCAGCAGGTGGCGCTGAGACGCACCGGTTCTGTGAGTGTGCTGTCCTTCTCCAGAAACTGAACCACACAGTATGCCAACTGAAGGACCAGAAACAACAACATCAGCCAATCATTCACAATGCACAAAAACACAATGTCATTAATATAATGCATATGCACGTTAAATTTTTGATCTAGTTAGATTTTCCTGAAGGAGAATCTAATATGGAAAGAATATGGAATATACATGTAAAAAAGTTTTCTATACATTATTTATATATTTAAATAAGTGTCTTTATTTACATTTACTTTCTATAGTTAAACTGTTTTAATTATATGAATGATTACAAAATTTATAATATAAAATAAACTCATACCATGTATAACATATGTACATTATGAATATATATATTCATATACACACATATTAAGAATTTTGCTGAATGTTAATTCTGCATTCAAATGAATCTTAATCAAACTGCAGAAGTGTTATTTTGATTAGGTAAAACAAATGGCAGCTTACTAGCGCAATAAAGTACAATAAAAACAATAAAAACCATGACTTTTTAAAATAATAATAAAAAAAAAACGGAGATAGTTTTTGCTTAAAACTCTTCAAATATACACACACACACACACACACACACACACACACACACACAGATATATATATATATATAGATAGATAGATAATAAAAAAATATTAATGTGGAAGGGAGTAGATTTCGTCAACAATTACTTGAAAAACAAAATATTTGTACTTTAATTCTGCACAAATAACTTTATGATCTCATAAAGCAAAATTTTCATTCAGAAAAATGGTAATTACAAAATACAAGAGTAAAACATCTGCATTTATTACAATGATGAGCATTTTAGAGAATAAAAAATGTAAGAAATCATCAAATAAATAATGTCCTATGTTAAAAGATTTACTCTTAATTATCTGAAAAAGGGAGTGTGTGTGTATTATACATACATATATATTATATATATATTATATATGCTTAATTAGAATGAAACAAACATGGTGTAATAAGTTACAAAGAAAAATGACGTTTTCAACAAACTGTGACACATGAATGGATATAAACTCCAGGTCGTACCTGTGGGTGATAAACACTGAGGGACTTGACTTTATGCAAAGGTAACAACACTTTTAAAAGGAAGATTTTGTGCTCTTCTTTCAGCGGTAAGGCGAAGCCGTTAATGATGCTGGAGGACAAGAGAAAAACAGAGAATAATTACAAAAACTTGATGAATGAGGCTTCAAACACAGCAGAACAGAGACAGCAGATCATGAACTATGAAAGACACCAATATCATTACTAAACATTATTATAATGCCAATTCATTAAGCAAATTGGATTTGAGAGCAGAGATAGATTTTATAAACAAAAAATGTTTCATACCTTCCTAATATTTCCAGAAGTTCAGCTATTCCGTTATGATGCTCTGTTTCATAGATGAAGCTGTAGAGAGATAAAACATATATTGTGTATCAATTTATATATTGCAGATATTATATATCAATCAATAAAATCATAATATAACATCAATTGATCCAGAGCTCCCAGAAATCTAAACTGATTGAGGGCTGTGGGCCAAAGATAAATGTTATATTAAAATGAATTACATTTAAAAAATAATTCAACATTTAAACAACTTTTTTTGTTTTATTTTTATTAAATTCTTTTTCAAATGCAAAAAAAACCAAATGTTATATTAAAATGAAGAAAATTAAAAAATAATAATAATTTGACATTTAAACAACTGAAATTAGAAATGTATTTAAAAAATTTAATTGCAAAAAAAATAAATTTTTAAAGAAAAATCTAAATTATAAATGAAGATGCTTCAAGGGAACTTAGTTTTTTTTATTTTCCAAATCAAATAAAAGGTTATCGGGGGTCAACTTCGGCAGATATTATATGCATTTTTACTCAGAAATGTCATGTTATGAAATTAGTGTGAGGCGATTTTTTTTAAGTTAATTTAATAAAGAACAAGTCACTAGAATCATATTGTATTTACATTTTTAAGTTGACTAGTTAAAAATCTAAAAAAAAATAAAAAATAAAAAAAAAGTCAAATGTTCAGTAAAAAAAAAACAACAACAAAAAAAAAAACTTTATTGCCCTGTACGAGAGTTGAATGCATTGAAAGTCCTGGGTCATATTTTGCAGTCTCACCTATAGAAAATGTTATTAATCTGTTTCCGGATGTACGCTCGGAGACCCAGGAACTTCCCGTAGATGCGGTGGAGGGTCGTCTTCAGGAAGTCACGCTCGCGAGGATCTTCACTGTCAAACAGGTCCAAGAGCTGCGATCAAATCAGATCAGACATGCCTTAAAACGGCTGATCGGACATCAACTGATCCATTTTCTAATGCAAAACTCTCTGGTAATCATGCAAATCATGCAAAAGTGACTTGATGACCCACACAAAACATCTGTTTTCAGAGGACATTAATATTATTGGGATTAAAAAATTAAGGGTATAATAAAGAATTTGTGTATAGCACACATTAATGTATTAAAATAAAGCATGAAAACATACACATTTATTAAATATATTAAATAAAACAGCATCTGGAGTCCTACCTATGCATTTTGCCATTTTAATGTTAACGATTAACCGATTTTAATAATTTCTTCAATGTCAAGTGATTGTTAAAAACAGACAACCAAACGAATCAGCCTGAACACATTTCAACACACCTGCATCACAAACTTCTGGTCGATGTATTTCTTGGCTATGTTTGGTTGAAAGTCTGGTGACTCTAAAAACCGCAGGAAAAATTCATAAACGAGCTGTGGAAAGAAAAATATGTATTTGAAGGATGCATTTATAAGTCGTTTAGTGGGAAATTATATTGTATACAGATAAGTGCACACATTATTCTCATCTACAGGATGATTTTTACTGTATTGCAATGAAACAATATTGTAATAAAATGAATTTGTTAACAAGAAAAAGACTGTATAACAAATAATAGCGTTATATACACATATTATATATACACCATTCAAACGCTTGGGACTGGTGCGTCTGAAAGAAGTCTTTTCTGCTCACCAAAACTGCATTTATTTGATTCAAAGTACAGTAAAAATTTTGAAATATTATTATAATCTAAATCATCTGTTTTCTGTGTGAATCTGTGTTAAAGTGTAATTTATTTCTGTGATGCTCCGCTGTATTTTCAGCATCATTCCTCCAGTCTTCAGTGTCACATGATCTTCAGAAATCATTTGCTGCTCAAGAAACAATATTTTTGTGGAAACTGTGATGCATTTTTATTTTCCAGGAATCACAGATGAATAGAAAGTTCAAAAGAGCAGCGTTTATTTGAAATAGAAATCTTCTGTAACATAATAAATGTCCTCACTGTCACTTTTCATCAATTTAATGCAGCCTTGATGAATAAAAGTATTAATTTCATAATAAAAGTCCACCTGCAGGTGAGGCCAGGCCGCTTCTAGCGTGGGTTCATCCTCCTCGGGGTCAAACTCTGCTCCGGTTGGGTTGGATGATGGAGGTAACGTCCTAAACATGTTGACTGCAAACTGAAACAAACCCCATAAGATGAAAAACGTGTGTATAGATGCATATCTGGTTACTGAGAACACACTAAAGGAGAACGTTTTGATCAATGAACCGTGCATTCAGCTCGATGATTAATAAAACATGGCAGAACATGCACAAATTAATCAGAAGAGGCGGTTTTAATCCTCCCGATCGCAGCACTTTGAAGTTCTTGCCTTTAATCATCAAAGCGTGTGTGTGTGTGTGTGTGTGTGTGTGTCAGGAAATGTGCTCGAGAACATATTATCATGCTTATTTCGTAAGTCCATTTGCACTTGGATAGGCCTCGGCTTCACATCAGCTGTGGGCTCTAATAAATATCAAAGCGGTGTAATAACTGCAGCTGGCAGAAGCACGAGGTCAAGCGCAGGTCAATCGACGCTCTGCTGCTCAACGCAAAGCTGTCGCCCAAAAACTGGACTTTAAAAGGACGGCGAAGCTCACAGATCTGCCGAACGCTCAACACAACCGTGTACGGCTGAGCGACGCACTATCAGCGGTTTATATATTCATATCCACTTCAGTATCAGTGTCTCATCAATGGAAGTGAATGGGTGCCGTCAGAATGAGAGTCTGATAAAAACATCCCAATAATCCACAGCACTCCAGTCCATCAGTGAACATCTGGAGAAGACAAAACCTGAAACACATCCAGCATTAAGATGATTTTATCTGTGCAGATTTCTCTCCTGATTCAGACCAGAACACTTTTTCACTGGAGGAAGTGTTATTCTGGATTATAGACTCTATGTGTTTGAGTTAAAATCATCTTAATGCTGGATGTGTTTCAGGTTTTGTCTTCTCCAGATGTTCACTGATGGACTGGAGTGCTGTGGATTATTGGGATGTTTTTATCAGACTCTCATTCTGACGGCACCCATTCACTTCCATTGATGAGACACTGATGCAGTGCTACATTTCTACAAATGAAGTTCTAAGCAATGCATATTACTAACCAAACATTAAGTTCTGATATATTTACTGTTGGAAACTTACTAAATATCTTGATGGAACATGATCTTTACTTAATATCCTAATGATTTTTGTCATAAAAGAGAAATGTATCATTGTGACTCGTACTGTGTATTTCTACAGATATCCCCCAGAGACTGAAGACTCATGTTTTCTGCTCCGAGACACAGATATATACAGTGTTTGTGTGTTTCTCTCACCATGTGCACCACCTCGGGGTAGATGGGCTCGGTGATGACGTTCCTGTTGTGGGTGATGTACTCCACCATCTCGCTGAGCGCCGCACGTTTCACCTCTTTCCATTTCAGGTCACTCAAGGGGTCAGAGATGAAGTCGAAGAGGACACAGCACTGACGCAGCTTCTGCACGAATAACTTCTCCTGCTCGGCCGGAGGAACATCTACACACACGTTAAGAGTGTGTTAAGAGTGTTTCATCCAGTCAAAGCTCTTTCGGTGTAACTGTATGAATGCTGCTTCTGTCAGATCTGGTCTGATTGTGATCAAGTAAAAATCATATTTGAACTAAAACTGATTTGTTTTCCTTTCACATCATCACTGTATCAGACTATAAACGAGTCAAATATAACACTCCACAAACGCATAGTTTTGAGATCTTGTAATATTTTGTGTAAAAGCAATGTCAGGCTTCACAGGGTTAAAGCGACGCTGCAGCTGCAGGGTTTTTCCTGGACTGACGTCAGAGGAACAGTATATTTTGGGCTTCTCGAAACGTTTCGATCACATGGTTTCCTTTAAAGCTGCACATGAGCGCTGTGTTACTTCAGCACAGACACTGACGGAGGAGTAGGTGTCTCTCTTCGCTGTCGTCTGTGATGCATCAATGCCTCTTCTTCAGCTGTATTATCATCAGAGTCTTCAGCTGCGATCAGGACTTGAGCGCGTTTTCTTCACTAAAGGTCACGCCTGTGAGAAACCGGCCTCACGCTTCCCTTTCTGCACATGGGAGTGGTGATTGTGGTTAACATGTGAGAACAGCAGTGCAATGACATTTGAAGCGCAGACGTCAGCGTCAACAACTAATGCATGAGCAGAACTGATCTCGATCTGCAGTGCAATACAGAGAGCATTCACACACCAGCACTTCACATACTGCATGCAAATATTCTGTGTGCATTCATTAATGCATCCCATAATGCAATGCAATCTTGTTTTTCCAGAGGCATGTTTATCTGAGATAATTATAGGATTCCACTTATTGCATTAAATGTGAATGCATCATGTGAGTCTAAAGATGCTTTTAAAGTTAATTCAGATAACACTAGACTGTGTGCAGAATATAATATATGCGCCAATATGCATTGATAAATGTTTTTAGATGTCTATTATCACACTACATGCAAGTGGCATCCACTTATCTAATAAATTAAGAGGTTATTTTATTTATTCATGCTTTTTTTATGAAAACTTTTTGCAATCTGATTGAACGAGTAAAAATAAGGGCTGAAAATACACTATTGTATAATTCGGAATAATTTAGATTTCTGAAGTTTAATGCAAGTCAAGGGAAATCATAGGGATATTTAATAACGTTTACAGTATGCATGCAGGAATAGTTCAAGGAGTATGTTAGTTAAGATTAGCAAACTGAAACAAAACGCATATTAAAAAAACAAATCATTTACGCATGAAGAATCATCTGAACGTGAAGCGAAGGAAACTCAAAGCCATCAGGATGCAGTTTCTCTGCGGCTTGAGCTCACATGCATTTACATGCACTCTTCCTGAAGCCGTGACCTCACTTCCCTTGACTGTTTGGGGGGATGGGAGGCTAGTTAAACAGACCCCCCCTTCTCAACCAGTGCACTGTAAACAGAGTTTTCCCCTTCCACGCTGCGCTTCAGATGCATGTAAGATGCATGGGTTATTACAGCCAAAAATGTTGCATAAATGTGTACAGATGCAGTCTAGGAGTCAGCTCGCTGTTAATGTAAACAAAGACGTCTCCAGCGTCTCCCAAACGGAGCAAATTCTTCTGCTTTCATAACGGTGGCCACTAATCATGGCATAGCAGCCTCCCTCGTCTCTCCCTGCCCACACAGACACAATAAGACAAACGTCTCACCTCTAAAGTGCATCAGGGCCACCGGCTGAAAGGGCCCGTTGGCGCTCGGAGCATCCAGAACCATCCTGGCCTCCTCTCTAGAGCATGTCAACATCTACGGCTCGGATCAGGCGCGAGACGGCTAGGACGAGCTGTTAGCCTCCATTTTAGCACAAACACTCTCAGCAGAAAATGAAGCTCCGCTGCTGGAGGGAAGCAGCTAGTTAGTGATGTCAGCCGTCGAAGGGAGGCCACCGATTGGCTGGAGGAGATCACGTGATCTCAAGCAACAGAGGGCTGGCTGGGGAGGCTGCTGATTGGCTGGCGGGGGCAGGGGAGGGCGGGAGCTGTAGGTTTGATTGACGCATGCAGTGTGTGTGTGATTGGTCAGCTTACAACGGGAAGAAAAGTGTGAGCTGAGAATGCAAGCAGAAGACATCGGCTGGACTTCTCCTGGTGTTTCAGTGATTGAATTAGATTTGATTCCAGTGAATTCATCAATCTAATCACTTATTCTTACATTTTAAAAAACATTAGTGACTAATGAAATGTATTTTAGTTTTTTTTCTTTAAATTCTGTCATCTTCATTTTCATATTAAACTTTAATTATAAAAATTAATTTAATTACATTCAGAGATTTTTAATGCTTTTTTTAATTAAAAAATATTTTTTAATAATTACATTTTAATTAGTTAATCAATAGAAGTTAAAATTTCAAAAAAAGTAACAATTTCTTACAATAAAAAGTACCCTTTGAAATATGTTACTTTTTATCAAATTGTGTTTTTCTTTTTTTTTTTGATGACTGAGTTTAATTTTAATCATCAAACAGGATGCCTACTCAAAATTAACAATTTAATGCTTTATTAAAATGTGTACAATAACAGTGCCATAAAACGCTTTTTATTTTATTTCATCCGAATTCTCAGTTTTACACTATTCATTTTCTAGACTCAAGTTTTTAATGGCAGAAATGTTTTATTTATTTTTTCTTTAAAAAATGATGCCTAATCATTTAAATAATAAAAACTAACACTTTTTGAAAAATTGCATTCTGTGTTTTATGATTTAATCCAAATTTAGTATTAAAAACGGAAGTAATCAACTAACTGCATGCAACTTAAGTCATCTTTTAAAATGTAACCGAGCTAAATTTGAACGATTCCTCTTTTTAGGCAGAGGAAGTGTTGTACAACACATTCCCGTGTTCTTGTCATCACAAAAATCATCGGGCCCTGAATCCTACAGCACAAGATTCCCAAACTATTAATGCTTTGTTTATGACTTATCACACCACACAGAACAAAAAAACCCAGCAAGTAGCAACCACTCACAACACTCTGTAGAGCCGGCACCCATTCACAAAAGCCCAGCATCACTCGGACAGATGCATCATGTTTAAAAAAACAAAATACTGCACAAAAAAAAAGAAAGAAAAAAAACTCAGAAGCATTCATGACTCAAACCAATATAAAATGCACATATTATATATTAACGGAAAGAAAAAAATTTCTTATAGGCTATTATATTATATATTACTGGTATACTGTTGGCAGTGAAAATGTAAACTTAGGAAGAAATCTGTCTCTCTTACATCTTAATCAATAACATGCATTAATGAAATATGATTACATAACGCTCTCGTTCCGAGTAACAGTTTGACACGTGAGGATCGTTAATGGTCTTTAATTAGCTCAGATGTGAGAAAATAAAGATCTAAAGAGGAAGATCAAGTAATATATGAAATGATGACACACACCGCAAACGAGGAAGTGAAAGCAGCTTCATACTTTCACTGATATGAGCTCAACAGCATCAGCATCGGCTCTTTTCTCTCTCGCTCCCAGTAAACACACAGCTAAACTCTGACTGACGCTCAAAGCTTCATCAAGCACACAGAGCATTAACTCATTTATCCAATTTCTCAGGATGTTCTATATTCATTAGATGTTTTAGATAAAAAGTCTAAAGCTAAATAAAGAAATATCAATGTATATATGTATATGAAAATGTGCATGCTGTTGCAGAATAGAAAATATTAACATAAACAGCTTATATATATATAAATGAGCATAAGATTAGATATTGCTCGTCAAGGTTGTATTTATCTGATTATAAATATAGAAAAAAACAGTAATATTTTAAAACATTATCGCAATTCAAATAACATGTTATTAAACTTTAGAATTAATAAATGAGTTACTATTTTGTGTAAAAGCAATGTCAGGCTTCACAGGGTTAAAGCGACGCTGCAGCTGCAGGGTTTTTCCTGGACTGACGTCAGAGGAACAGTATATTTTGGGCTTCGGTATATTTTAAAACATTATCGCAATTCAAATAACATGTTATTAAACTTTAGAATTCATTCCTTAAATTGTCATCAGCCGTTACTCTTAATCTTATTTAACACAGTAAGTCGAATGTAATTATTACTCCGCTTCTGAAACGAGTTTTCTCGTCTGCTGATGTGATCATGTCCGTGTGGGCGGGGCTTAGTAACACTGACCAATAATATGGCAGAGCACTTTTGACCAGCCAATCAGAGGAGGTGCGTGTCACCTTTGAGCGCGGGCAGCTTCTGCAGCTCTCGGTTGTTGCTCAGACTGAATCGAGACGAGCTCGGACGCTTCTCCTTCTTCAGCGGAGCCTGAGATCCGGACGCTTTGCCCTTCAGCAGCTGTGTGACGGGCGGCACGCTGTTAGAGCCCTTCTTATTCGAGCCCTGAGGGAGAGAAACACCGAACATCCTCATCTCTCCAACACCATTTGTATCATGCTTATTCACTTTTGCTGAATGAACAGAGGAATAAACAGAACATTTATATCAGCGGGTCACATCTGTAACTAACAAGCTCCAAACATATCCTTACAGCACAGATGCAACGTTCAGACAGAGCTTATATCCCATTTTTTTATAGCAACAATTTACAATAGAGATTTTTAAATACAAACAAGTTTTGAAACATTTAAATGCAATTTTTTTTTGTAACAATGTCCAATAAAGTTGCACGTCATAAACACATTTGTCTTATGTTTTTGTCTCATGTTTTTAAAGTAGCAATTTACAAGAATTTCTTTATATTTTTAAACGTGTTTAGCTTAATTGTGTACTGCAATGTTATTGTTTTTTATGGTAACGATTTAAACTAAAGGTTTACAGTTTTAGACACATCTTTATGTTTTTGAACAGTTTTAACAAATTTTTTATGTTTTACTAACAATTTACAAAAAGTTTGCCAAATTGTAAACTCTTTTTTTTTACGATTTACAATAGTTTTTAAAACACTATTTAAATATTTTTCCTTTTTTTTTTTTGGTAACGTTTTAAAAACTAATGCTGTCAACCGATTAATCGCATCTAAAATAAAAGTTTATGTTTAATCTGTGTACATGTATGATGTATAAAGACATACATGGATCAAAGACGTTTAGATGTCCGCATCAAAAGAAATATACAAAAGTGATTCTGTGTCCATAGAAAGCACATTAAATGTAAGTAAAATGTCTACTTTTAAGGTTTCAAATAAGTTTTTAGACAATAAAATGTCAAAATTTGGTTGAAATAATGTTACATTGTCATTCAGTGTAACACAATATTTATGCAAAAACTCAAACAACGTGTTTATTCTGACGTGTACATATTAAAATATCTAAAAGAATAATGGAGCATACTAAATGTTATTGTGTTTTAAATTAGTAAAAAATTCTTACTGACAAATGGGCAAAACCTAAGATAGTGGCAAATGTTAAAAATGTACAACTACAACTCATTAGTGTTTGGGGTGGAAGTAATTCGTCTTTTAAGATTGTTACACTGAATGACATTTTACTGGGTGTCTTCTGTAAATCAGGAGAATATGTATGATATTTATTTTTTGCTCAGAAAAAACAAAAACAAAATTGCAATTAAATAAAACAGAAAACTTTTTACATTTTTTTTTTGGGGGGGGGGTACTACAACAGTTTAAAAGTTTAAAGCAGTATTACACTTTTTTTTATGATTAAACACTTTTTCGTCTTTGACCCACATACAGTTTATACTTTGAAAACATGTACATTTATAGATTTATATTGATATAACTTATATTATATATAAATATATTTAATATATAAATATTGCATATTTTTCATAAATATATACATGTGTGTGTGTGTGTGTGTGTGTATTTATATAGATACATAATAAATAAATATACACGGTACACACATGAATATGCAAGACTCGATGCATAAAATGATCTTTAATCTGTGGCCAAACTGAACATAATCTGAATTAAAATAGGTTCTCCACATGATCAGAACGAGCCACATTTTATCTTTTGCATTGCAGATAACAGATAATTATATAAAATAAAAGGCAATAAATGCATAAATAAATACATAAAATAGCGCATTTTACAAAATTACCTCATGCTCAGAGTTCTCCTGTCCTCCCGTTTTACTCACTTTTGCAGATTTTGGTGAATCCTAAAAAAAAAAAAACAATAAACAACATAAAACTCTGTCCTCACATTTTCCCCTCAAAAAATGTTTTAATTATCGGCTAATAAAAACAGACCATCTGACTGACAGCTAGCATTAGCAATCCGGCTTAAGTATTTCACGTCCAAATCTGGACTCCAACACCAAATATAATAAAAGACATGCGATTCATTTTCAAAGAAGAGCATTTTGGACATTTCAGCGCGAATTTAGATGAAATGGATATTTCTATAATCGAGAAACAATCCGTTTTACTCCGCTAACATGCTAAAATTAGCTTCGCCGCGACACTGAACGCCCACTAAACAAACTGTACGAAAATACACATGTAAAGTGTCCTAAAGTGCTCTGTTTCGCCTCCAGGGATGTAAATCGTGTAAAGTTTATAACCCAGAGTGTAACTCGTTGTGATAAAAGGAGAGTTTATGATGGGCAGAGCTAGAGTTAGCATACATGCTAATGTCTCGAGCTGAGATCCGAGGCTAACGTTTAATAAATCCGCATTTTAAGCACTTTTATAGGGTTTCTTCATCATTCAAACACCGCAGGTTGTGTCTCACCTTGTCTTTCTTGGTTTTATTCGGCATGGCACTCACACGCGTGTGTTTCCAGCCTGCAGACAATCAATGGAGCCGCTGTCAGTGTGTGTGTGTGTGTGTGTGTGCGCGCGAGATTCTATCTGCTGAAGTTACACACTGCGCTCAGTTCAGTGCATGTGTTTTATTATTTTTACACTGAGGAGAACATTAATAACTCAGTGTTGGCATTCAGTAATGTGTAAACATAATATTATTTATCTTTATGGACTCGTGATCTCTCAAGCGTTTGAAATGTAAATTGTATTTTGTGTTGTTTTGCTGCCACCTGCTGGACACTCTCTGTATCTACAGATAATAATAGCTTTGCACGTTATGTATACGTTTTATTTTTATGTATTTTTAGTAACCATTTACAATAAGTTTGTACGATTTTAAAACTATTTTTTTTTTTTTTGCTTTTGTTTATTTAGTGACAATGTATAAAATACGACTGTAAACATTTTTTTAAACACATTTAAACTTAGTTATATTCACTAGATTTGAAACATTTTATTTTTTTAATTTCCAGGTTTATATATATATATATATATATATATATATATATATATAGAATTAAGAACATTTGTAAACTTGTTTTTTTTTTTTTTTAAAGTTACAATTTATAGTAAGACTTAACATTTGTGTTTTAAGCATTTTTATTTTATTTACAGTAAGGTTATTTAGTTTTATGTCTTCTATAGTGCATTTTTTTCAAAATGATGGATCAACATTTTTAGGACTATTATTTAAATTAAAAAGCAATTTTTTACAGTAAAATACAATAATAGGTATTCACCACTGTAATATTTAATTAATTTATGCTGTTATTAATGTGTCTAGACAGGACGACTCTGAAGATTGCACTATGAAAGTAACAATTATGTTTTTGTTTTTTTTTGTAACAACTTATAAAGGTTTAATCCCTTGAAATAAAATAAGAAGACACAGGTATCAAACGATCTGATATGGTAAGCTTTATTTCAGGATCCCGTCATGTCAATAATACAGCATCAGTGTCCCTTAAACACTCAAAATCAAAACTGGAATGTCAACCAATAAATACAAAACAGTGCATAAAAAAAATGATTATATGTATATATACACAATAAAGGGAATGTGGGATGACGAGATGTTTCCGAAAGCTTTATCAACCAAACTGAAATGAACAGGAACTGTGATGTGGTCAAGAACAACAAGAGTAATCAATAATCTGAACAATAATCTTTTTACAGAGCTACAAACACGAAGGGCTCAGGGTCGTCCCTCAGTCGACCTCCTCCATGCGGGACGCGTCCTCGTCTCCCTCCAGCGCAGGCATGTCCTCGACGGGGGCCGAGCTCGGCTCTTCTGTGCACACGTCGTCCTCGTCGATGCCTGAAACACAAACCTGGTTTAGATGCTGGTTTGGGAAATGCAAGCTGTTGTGTTTGAGTTCTCAGACGCACCTAAGCCCAGTTTGATCATCCTGTAGATGCGGTTGGAGTGTGTCTGTGGGTCGTCCAGCGTGAAGCCCGAGGAGAGCAGAGCCGTCTCGAACAGCAGGATCACCAGATCCTTCACGGATTTGTCGTTCTTGTCTGCTTCTGCTTTCTGGCGGAGCGTCTGGACGATGGGGTGATCGGGGTTGATCTCCAGGTGCTTCTTGGCTGCCATGTAGCCCATGGTGGAGTTATCCCTCAGAGCCTGGGCCTTCATGATCCGCTCCATGTTTGCCGTCCAGCCGTAGGTGCTTGTGACGATACAGCAGGGAGAAGACACCAGACGGTTCGAGACGGTCACCTGACGCACAGATCAACACAGCGTTAGCAATGTGTAGATGCACCACTGCAATGCATTCAGGGGATTTCAAACCAAATTTTAGGGGTTTATACATAGCAACTTTTACAATTTTAGGCACAGAGTGCAATAATGTGAGATTTAACTGAATAGATACATCATAAAAATTTGATAAAAATGGAGTTAAATTAAGTAAATAGTCAAGCTAACAGTACAGCACTATAATTATTAAAATGTAATAGAATTTAAATTGCAAAGAATTAAACATTTTCCACATAATATTTATATATATATATATTATTTTTCAAAGCATATATTGACTATATTAATAAGAATATTCAGCCTAAAAAAAATAAAAATAAAAAGTTAAACAATAAGACAAATCCCCATAATATTTTATATAATTTTTCGACTATCAATTGACTAAATTTAATATATTAATAAGAATATACAGCCTAAAAAAAAAAAAAAAATGTTAAGACAAATCCTTTTATTTAATATATTTATATTATTTTTCAAAGAATATATTGACTATAGTAATAAGACTTTACAGCCAAAAATAAAATAAAATTCTAAATATATAAGACAAATAATTAAAAACGCAATTAAAATAAAATGATAAAATATACTCCTGTAGTATATAAATAAATTATATATACCGTATTTTTCTGACTATAAGTCGCATCAGTCCCAAAATACGTCATGACAAGGAAAAAAAACATTAAGTTGCACTGGACTATAAGTCGCATTTATTTAGACCCAAGAACCAAAAGAAAACATTACCGTCTCCAGCCACGAGAGGGCGCTCTATGTCTTCAGTGAGAGGCTACAGCAGCACTGAGCAGCATAGAGCGCCCTCTGGCGGCTGGAGACGGTCATGTTGATAAATAAGTCACAGGACCAGCCAAACTATGACAAAAAAAAGTGTGACTTATAGTCCGGAAAATACGATATACACATATATCACAGTACTACAAGGTGAAGAAAAATAAATGTGCAATAAACTAAACATATCCACATATAATTTCACATATCTATAATATGAATTGTAACAGTGTAGCTTGGGTTTTTAAACACGATTCTATGCAAAGCCACTATTTTAAGACGTCGGTTCATATTTGTGAGCTTGAGTTGATCTGTACCTTCTCCACTTTCTTCTCCAGGATGTCTTTCATGATCTTGCACAGGTTCTCAAACGTGGCCTTCTTCTCCTCCTGCTTCTTCTTCTCCTCCTCATCCTCGGGCAGCTCCAGACCCTCTTTGGTCACCGACACCAGGTTCTTTCCCTCGAACTCCTTCAGCTGCTGGACGCAGTATTCATCGATGGGCTCGATCATGTAGATCACCTCCAGTCCGGCTTTACGCAGACGCTCCACAAAAGCAGAGTTGGCCACCTGATCTTTAGTCTCACCTTTGGAGAAGAAGAAGAAGAGCAAGCGTGAGTTACAGTCATGAATGCAGTGATGTGCAGAGCATGGAGAGCTCAGGGCGTCTGTACCAGTGATGTAGTAGATGTGCTTCTGACTGTCCTTCATGCGAGTCACGTAGTCTTTGAGGGACACCATCTCGTCTCCAGAAGACGATGTGTAATAGCGGAGCAGCTCTGAGAGTTTCTTCCTGTTCTGGGAGTCTTCATGGATGCCCAGCTGTGTGGCGGGAAAATATAGATATCACTGACTGTTCAGTTAAAAGACTGATTCAATAAATCGTTTAAAATACAATTCATATAATATACTATCAGACGAGAATGAAACTAGAAATTAACTGTCTTATATTTTTACCTTTCTTTAACAATGTGCAATTTTTATTTTTTGGTGGAAGAAAAGTTGAGTACAATAGAGAGTGATAATTTAATACAAACTAAATCTTTTCTAAATATTATTTTGCATGCATAATAATTGTGCACAGTATAAACTGGGACTTTAAACATAACATTTTTTAAACTGAAGTGACAAAATAATAATAGTGATAAAATCGAAATAAATATCCAGTTAAGACATAATTAAAATTGATTTTAAAAAAATAAAATAATTGAAACATGAAAAAAGTATATTAAATTATTTTATTATAATTAAAGTATTTTATTAAATAATAAAAATCTAAATAGATATCGAATTAAGACGATTCAAATTTTGATAAAAAAAAATAATAAAAAGCTATATATATATACACACTAACTAACAGAATTGATAATTAAACTGAATGATTTTAAATATTGTTTATATTTTGCTTTTATAGTTACTATTTGTAAGGTTGCACATGTTTAAATTGACTTAATTAATGGCCTAAAAAAAAAAAAAAGTTAATAAGACAAATACACATATTTTATATATTTATATTCTTTTCAGAGTATAAATTGACTAAATTGACTATAATTAATAAGAATATACAGCTTAATTTAAAATAATTCATAGAAAATAAAAAAGCTAAATAAGACAAATCCACGTATTTTATATATTTATATTATTTTTCAGAGTATAAATTGTCTAAATTAATAAGAATTTACAGCCCAAAAAAAAAAAAACGTTCTAAATAGACAAATAAATAAAAACGCAATTAAAGTGAATCAAGATTTTGGGACTTAATGTTCAAAAAAAGTCTCTGGGGAAACAACAGAAATAAATACATTGTATGGGTCAAAAATCATTAGGATATTAAGTAAAGATCATGTTCCATCAAGATATTTAGTAGGTTTCCTAATGTAAATATTAAAACTTAATGTTTGATTAGTAATATGCATTGCTTAGAACTTCATCTGAACAACTTTAAAGATGATTTTCTCAATATTTCGATGTTTTTGCTCCCTCAGATTCCAGATTTCTAATAGCTGTATCTCAGACAGATATTGTCCGATATCTTCTCTTATTATTGTAGTATAATTGATCTGTTTCTTTCCTGTGGAGCTGCCTGGAATCAATCAGTTTTGTATAAAGTGCTCTAACAATAAAGCGCTATAACACCTTGATGTTCTTGGAGAACTGCTCGTAGTATTTCTTGTAGTTGTCTTTGTCCTCAGAGAGTTCGGTGAAGAGCTCCAGACACTTCTTGACCAGGTTCTTGCGGATGACCTTCAGGATCTTGCTCTGCTGAAGCATCTCTCTGGAGATGTTGAGCGGCAGATCCTCAGAGTCCACAACACCCTTAATGAAGTCTGGTGAAGAAGACAGAGATCACATTACGCTCTGAGGATCCTGGGAGATACCTCCTCCTGGATTCAGACACTTACTGAGGTATTCTGGGATGAGCTCGTCACAGTTGTCCATGATGAAGACCCTGCGCACGTACAGCTTGATGTTGTTCTTCTTCTTCTTGTTCTCGAACAGATCGAAGGGAGCTCTGCGAGGCACAAAGAGCAGCGCGCGGAACTCCAGCTGACCCTCCACAGAGAAGTGCTGCCACACACACACACACACACACACACACACATCAGCTTAATATTTCACAGAACATGACACACACACTGCAATGAGAAACTAACACTTTGATCAGTAGCGTGTCACAAGGTCACATGACCTCCTCGTGTTGCATAGACTTGGCTTTTTAGGAAATAAAAATATTGCACGCTTGATGTAATTTAAACTGTAATCTGATTGAATGGGTTTAGAGAATGCATATATATATATACAGTATAAATAAATAAACACAAGTATAAATGTATATAATACATGCAAATAAACGCGCACACACAGATTAAATTTTTACATAATTACACAGTTATGTGATTGATATCATGATTAATCACATACAAAATAAGTTTTTGTTTGCATTATATATATGCGTGCTGTGTATATCTATTATATACACACACAAACACGTTCAGTATATATTTGAAAATATTTACATGTCTATATTTATATGCATATCATTTATTTTCTGAAATATATACATGCATGCTTGTGTATTTATACATTTATATACACATAATAAATAATATATTATGTAAAAAAAAAAACTATTATATATATGCATGTGTGTGTTTGTGTGTGTGTGTCTCGGTCTCTGTGTGTCTCTTTGTTTGTGTGTGTGTGTGTGTGTCTGTCTCTGTGTTTGTGTGTGTGTGTGTGTCTGTCTCTGTGTGTGTGTGTGTCTCTGTCTCTGTGTGACTCTCTCTCTCTCTCTGTGTGTGTGTGTCTGTCTCTGTGTGTCTGTCTCTGTGTGTGTGAGTGTGTGTCTGTCTCTGTGTTTGTGTGTGTGTGTCTGTCTCTGTGTGTGTGTGTGTGTGTGTGTGTCTGTCTCTGTGTGTGTCTGTGTGTCTCTGTGTGACTCTCTCTCTCTGTGTGTGTGTGTGTCTCTGTGTGTGTGTCTCTCTCTCTCTCTCTCTCTGTGTGTGTGTGTGTCTCTGTGTGTGTGTCTCTCTCTCTCTCTCTGTGTGTGTGTGTCTCTCTCTCTCTCTCTCTGTGTTTGTGTGTGTGTGTCTCTGTGTGTGTGTCTCTGTGTTTGTGTGTGTGTCTCTCTCTCTCTCTCTCTCTCTGTGTGTGTGTGTGTGTGTCTGTGTCTGACAGTAAATGGCCAGTGTTCGACCGGTTTGACCGGTTAGGTGTGGTCAGTCACCTTGACGGCCAGGTGGTCCTCCCAGTCGTTGGTCAGACTCTTGTAGAACTCGCCGTACTCCTCGTTAGTGATGTCATCAGGGTTGCGTGTCCACAGGGGCTTGGTCTTGTTCAGCTCCTCCTGGTCAATGTACTTCTCCTTGATCTTCTTCTTCTTCTTCTTCTTGTCCGAGCTCTTGTCATCGTGGTCCTCGTCGTCGGAGCCCACGTCTTCGATCTCAGGCTTGTCCTCGTCCTTCTCTTCCTCCTTCTTCTCCTCCTTCTCCTCTTCCTCCGCCTCGTCGTCGCTCACCTCTTTGTCTCGCTCCTTCTCGACCTGAAACCAACGAGACGCGTTCATCAGTAAAACAAAGGCATGAAGCACTGCTTATATTACTGGAAGACTTGGTGTTATTTTTTGTAAATGTGTAATATTTAATTAAAAAATAATTAAGAAAGGTATTTTAATGTAATTATTCATCATCAGAGAAGTGTAAATATATTATTAATTAAATTACCAAAATATTAACTGAAGTTCATTTATCGTTAATCTATTAACTATATATTTTTACATTATTTTTAATATTTAATTAAAAAAATTATCTCGAGTTAACGTATCGTTAATCTATTAACAATTTTTTTACAGTATTTCTTATATTTAATTAAAAAAAAGATGAAGAAATAATTAATTAGTACATTTAATAAATCTTAAATAAAAGATATATTTATTTTGTTTAGCTACATATCGTCACTAAACATCAGAGAAGTGTAAACTGCCGAACTACTGAAATAATAACCTGATGATTGGTTGTTTTAAGTCAGGGAAGGCTTTATTGGTAGGTTTAGGTTGTTTGGGGACTTACGAAGAGTGTGATGGGGTATCCGATGAACTGCGAGTGCTTCTTGACGATCTCTTTGATCCGTCGCTCTTCGATGTACTCCGTCTGATCCTCCTTCAGATGCAGGATCACCTTCGTTCCTCGACCGATCGGCTCGGCTGCAGAGAGACAAACATCTCTCGTAAACCTCAGGCACGGCTCACATTCAGCATCTCAACCACAATCTGTCACCACATCAAACTAGGGCTGGCCAAAGATATCTGAATTTCAAATATTTGTCGGATTTTTTTTATAAAAATCCACATTCGAATGCAAAAACATTGAGACTTTATGCCTGTTTTTTTTTCATTCCATTGCATCTCATGTTTTTAAGTACTCTTTGTGATCAAAAATACAGAAAAAAAATATTTAATTTGCAAAATGTTATTACAATATGAAATAATGGTTTCTGTTTAAATATCCTTTAAAATATAATTTATTTCTGTGATCAAATCTGTATTTTCAGCATCATTCCTCCAGTCTTCAGTGTCACATGATCTTCAGAAATCAGAATAATATGATGAATTATTATTATAATTATCAGTTCTGTGCTGCCAAATATTTTTTCAGGATTCTTTGATGAATAAAAAGTTAAAAAGAACAGCACTTAGTCAAAATGTAAGTCTTTTCTAACAATTAAAATCTCATCTTATCAATTTAACACATCCTTGCTAAATAAATGTTTTCATTTCCTTCAAAAAAAGAAAGAAAGAAAATAAAAATAAAAATTTACTGACCCCAAACTTTTGAGCAGTAGTGTATATTGTTAAAAAAGATTTCCATTTTAAATAAATGCTATTTTTTTAAAACTTTCTATACATCAAAGAATCCTTTAAAAAGTATCACGGGTTCCAAAAAAAATATATATATATATAAAGCAGCAAAACTGTAAAAAAAAATCTGAATATTTTCATGATTTCTGAAGATCATGTGACACTGAAGACTGGAGGAATGATGCTGAAAATACAGCAGAGCATCACAGAAATGAATTACATTTTAATTCACACTATTTTAAACATTATGCACTTTTTTTCCTCCAAAGACATTCCTGTTATTTTATAGCTTTGAATAAATGTGCATTAGTGATATTTTGCTCGATGCGCCCTCTTGTGGCCTCAGGAGAGAAGACATTTAAATTACAAAAGCACAAAATTCGAATCGAGACTCACAGTTGTCCACTTTAACGGTGAAGGATCCTCCAGCGGACGACTCCCAGGCGTACTGCTCATCATCGTTGTGTTTGGTGATGACCGTGACCTTCTCGGCCACTAAGTAGGCGGAATAGAAGCCCACTCCGAACTGACCGATCATGGAGATGTCCGCTCCGGCCTGCAGAGCCTCCATGAAGGCCTTGGTGCCGGATTTGGCGATGGTTCCCAGGTTGTTGATGAGGTCAGCTTTGGTCATGCCGATGCCGGTGTCGATGAGGGTCAGCGTGCGCTCTTGTTTGTTGGGAATGATTTCGATTTTAAGGTCTTTTCCTGAGTCCAGCTTGCTCGGGTCTGTGAGACTCTCATAGCGGATTTTATCCAGAGCCTGATGGAAGGTAATAATATTTCATTTGGTTTATTAAATTTGGTTGCTTAGGATATATTTGTAGCAATAGAAAACAATACATCGTTAATTTCTCTTTTATGCCAAAAATCATGAAAATATTAAGTAAAGATATTTTGTCAATTTCTACGGTAAATATCAAAACTTAATTTTTGACTCGTAATATGCATTGCTAAGAACTTTATTTGAACAACTTTAAAGATGATTTTCTCAATATTTAGATTTCTTTGCAGATTTTCAAATAATCATATCTCAGACCATCAATGGAGAGATGATTTATTCAGAAAGTTCAGAAAATAAGACTCTTATGACTGGGTTTGTGCTCTAGAGTCACATATTAAAAGCTTGTAAAAGACATAAAATGTAATATGCATTTTATTATTAATATCTTATTACCGACTGTTCTTGATTCTTGTAATGAAAACTACTTGAAGGCAAAATGCTTTACATCTTTTAATTCTTATTATTAAATTGCATTCATATTTTTAAAAGCACTGTAATATTTCTTTGCACCGTGCATCTTTTTGTTTTGCTGTTTGCATGTCATTACGGAGGTATAGTTCACTTAAAAGGCTACATGACATTTTTTTTAACTTTAATAGTAACTATAATTTGTTGCAGTCGTTTATAGAGGTGTAACGATTCACTTGTTTTATCGATGCATTGATTACAAACCCTGACCATGTATATTCATCGATCTCGAAACATGATTTTTGAATCGTGATTCGTCGATTTCAGACAGTATTCCACTAAGAATCGTGATTTCTATAGTGATTCAGCTCATTTTATTATATGAAAACGAGATTAAACTGAAAGTGATCTCGCGCTCGAAGACGTGTCATCTACAGCTAATCTGAATAAAAGCAGAAATAACTGATGAAACATTAAGACAATAAACACAATAAATAACTTTTATTACAGTACAGAAACTATAAAGTATATTTTATACCTTATTCTGTGCAGAACATTTTAATAACTGTTTGTAATATACAAAATCATTAGTAAAAAATTATGTAGAGGAAGCATTTAAATAATTAAAATGAATGCAGAATCGAATCGTTCTTGAATCGACAACCTATGAATCGTGAATTTTTTGGATTCTGTGTATAAAAGCATTCACTTTGAAATTAAACTGCATTGACTGTTGAGGATTTATACGAAGCATTGTAGCCTATTATTTCTGAACATATAACATGTAAGACAAGTTTGTACAAGATTTAGCTCATGCATCTTTTCTGCGAAGATATTTAACAAGTGATTTGTTTGACATGTACATCATGTTGAGAATAGAATAGTCTTTAACGAGAGGGTTAATAAAGAAAATAAGTCATTTGAATCATGTTTTAATAACATTTTTAAGATAACTATTTAAAAATTGGTCATGAAAAAAAATATTAAAATAAAATACAAAATTTTTATGAAGAACTACTTATTTGAAAAATACTTGAAACCTACATGACATTTTTTTACAAATATTATATGATTTAAAAAATATTAATTGATAGTATTATTTTTAAAAACACATTCTGTTACATGCATTGAAGTGTAATGTAACCAGTAATAAAAATAACAATTAATTTAAAAATAAAAAATGCATCAAGCCTAAGCATTTTTTTTCAGTATGCAAAATTGCTTAGGTGTAAACCCCTAAAAAATTAAGAAATATCTTAAGGATGCACTTATAAGTTTGCATTAGTTCAAAAAGCAGTTTGTTGTATTGTTAGTAACATGCTTATTGCTTTGTTAATAAACTACACAGCTAGAGCCAGTAATAATAACAATGTAGCTTTGAAGTACAAAAACAATATGCAAAGTGTTTACTAAATTAAGGCTACATGCTTTCTTAAGTTATTTTATATTTCGAATTATTTATAATAAATCAAGTTGTGAAAAGTTTACAGCAAATTAGATTTGTCACGGTCTTGTTGATGTTGCCTTTTGTTTATTATTACAATGCTACTTACTACACTATAACTCAGTCATGTATTACACAGTTACGCACATCTGAAGAGTTGGAGATGAGCTCCCTGAGGAAGATCTCTTTGTTGGAATAGAAAGTGTTGATGATGAGAGACATGAGCTGAGCGATCTCAGCCTGGAAGGCGAAGGTCTCTGCTTCCTCCTCCATCGGATGATCATGTGCCTCTGGCATCTGTGTATGGCAAACACAAATATATCATATACATAATATTTGACGAGTGTGCTGTTGCATCAAAGCATGTATCGGAGTTAATATGCATTAGTGTTCAACATGCATTTGGCTTATTAATGTAGTATGCATCACTATATAACCTTCATAAGCTAGTTGAGGACTCAAAGCATGGTGTAGTTCAATTGCAATAGGGTTGCATTAATGATCTAGATAGATAGATAGATAGATAGATAGATAGATAGATAGATAGATAGATATGAAGCTGAAGAGATTGTTCGTGGTTCTGGAACAGCTTGTACGAACTCTAGCGCCTCCTGTAGTTCCAAACGTGCTATTACAAGCTTCTAGAAAATACCAAACTCTCTGCAGTAACTTAACGTACATGCATTAACATGAGCTTTAGATCACATGCAACTAATTCAGTCATTAAAGACACTTATGCATTCTGTTAAACTTATTAAGCATAACTTAAGTCATTAATACGCATGCATACAAATCCTTTATCTAAAATGCACTTTTAAGATAACCATTCATGTGTAATAATGACGTCTGCTCTGCTCGAATGCGTTCTTAAGCATCTTTATTGATCGAGGATCTTGTAAAAGCCTTGTTTTATCTCTCTGAGGTGATGTTACGTTAAAACTGATCAACTCCTGATGGTCTGAGGACTTGTTTACGGTAACGTTTGCATTTAACGCTAGAAATACGTCCATTTAAATATACTTACATCAACTTAAGTATGTAAAACACTTCGCATTTGTTAAGATACACGTTAACTTAATAGCATCAAAACCGTTAAAAACGTTGGCGAATTAATAAGGCGCGAATAAACGTCGAATATCCTCACAGTATTTGCGTGAAATGGCAAATAAGTTGAATGATGATGAACTGGGATGTTATTCTGGGTCTATATTCTTACCTTGAGTGGTTTATTGGAGTGATTTAGATGAAGCGATTCCCCGTTAAGCCTGTGAGAGTTTTCTCCTCAGCTGTCACTGAGATTTGAGAGATCCTCTTATTGCGTGCGTTACGCCGGTGGCGCGCTTTTATACGTCCTGACGGGAGAGTTCGAGAACGCGGACGCTCTGGAAATCTCTCGAATCTTCTCAGTGCTTTCCTATGGGCGCAGGGGGAGGGGCTTGGCTTTCAATCATTCGCATTCTCCATTTCAGCCGTTAAATGGGGCGGGGCCAAGACTGAGGGAGATGAAATTTCTAGAGCTCTTGCGAAAACGGAAGAAATAAAGACTGACTCCAGATCAGATTTATATCAGTAGTAATTTATTAAAAACGTTCAAGTCAGTTTTACAAAACAAAAAGGTCAAAAAAAAAAAGCTTATATTAGAAAACCACAGAAAATTCAATTTTCTGGTACAGTAACTACACACACACAAAAAACATTACGATAAATTTAATTGGCTTGTTAACGTTCACTTTGGGATGTGGAGATTTTTTTTTTTTTTATTACAAAAACAATAAATTAAACACATTAACAATTTAGTGCTATGTACACTAAAACCCTTTAGTCGACTTCCTCCATTCTAGAACTGTCATCGTCACCCTCTAGAACTGGCATATCTTCTTCTGCGGGCTGAGCAATGTCTTCTACAGCAGAGTCATCGTCATCAATGCCTGAAAGAGAAGAGATTTAATATAATCAAGTCATGTTCTCCAATGAAGACAATACCCTTGAAAATAAAGGCCATAGAGGAACCATTTTGGTTCCCCTAGAACCTTTCACTGAACGGTTCTCAAAATAACCATTTTTTGTATTAGTGTAAAGAACCATTTTATAATCTTAAGAATTTTTTTTAAACTATAAAGAGCGCTTCTGTGTAATGTAAAAGTTCCATGGATGTTTCAAGTTCTTCGTGGAACCATAATGACCCTTTATTTTTAAGAGTCTAATGGTGGACCAGTATGTTTTAGTAGATGGTTCTTAAAATAACTATTTTTATTGTTGTCAAAAACCTTTTAATAATCTAATTAATCTTTTTCCATTAATAAAAAAACCTTTAGCGCTGTTGTTAGTGATGTTAAAGGTTCTTCGCAGACACATCGAAGCCAATAATAACCCTTTATTTTTAAAACTCTAATGGTTGACCAACATGTTTTAGTGGATCCTTCTTCAAAAAACCATATTAAATAAGTGTGAAGAACATTTTAATGCTATTTCCACCCCACTATGCATTGGAAAGGCTCCATTGATGTTAAAAGTCATAGATGCCAATGATGAACTAATTATGAAGAGTAAGAGTTTTGAATGGGCGTTACCAATAACCATTTTTATTGTCATCCAACTTACCCAGACCAAGTTTGATCATCCTGTAGATGCGGTTGGCGTGTGTTTGTGGGTCTTCCAGAGTGAATCCAGAGGAAAGCAGAGCGGTTTCGAACAGCAGGATCACCAAGTCTTTCACAGCCTTGTCGTTCTTGTCAGCTTCTGCTTTGTCTCTGAGGGTCTCGACGATTGGATGGACGGGGTTGATCTCTAGATGCTTTTTAGCGGTCATGTAGCCCATGGTGGAGTTATCCCTCAAGGCCTGAGACTTCATGATCCTCTCCATGTTGGCCGTCCATCCGTAGGTGCTTGTGACGATACAGCAGGGCGAAGCCACCAGACGGTTTGAGACGGTCACCTGTTTGGACACACTATCCTTTAATGGCTCTGAAGAGTGTGCAATTCAAAACCAAAGTCTCGCATGCTAACGGCTCATACCTTCTCAATCTTTTTGTCCAGAATGTCTTTCATGATCTTGCATAAGTTCTCATATTTGGCCTTTAAATCTTCCTGCTTCTTCTTCTCCTCCTCGTCCTCGGGCAGCTCCAGACCCTCTTTGGTCACTGATACCAGGTTCTTGCCATCGTATTCCTTCAGCTGCTGGACGCAGTATTCATCGATGGGCTCGATCATGTAGATCACCTCCAGTCCGGCTTTACGCAGACGCTCCACAAAAGCAGAGTTGGCCACCTGATCTTTAGTCTCACCTTTGGAGAAGAAGAAGAGCAAGGTTTATAAGAAAAAGAACTGTGTGTTAAAATAATGTTTAAATAAATGTTCTAACTACTAACCAGTGATGTAGTAGATGTGCTTCTGACTGTCCTTCATGCGAGACACATAGTCCTTGAGGGACACCATCTCGTCTCCAGAAGATGATGTGTAATAGCGGAGCAGCTCTGAGAGTTTCTTCCTGTTCTGGGAGTCTTCATGGATGCCCAGCTGCAATTGGGAAAAGCCATTTTAGCCTGGAAGTATGATAGATGTGATTTTCAATAACTTCTCAAAACATGAACACACCTTGATGTTCTTGGAGAACTGCTCGTAGAACTTCTTGTAGTTGTCTTTGTCCTCAGAGAGTTCGATGAAGAGCTCCAGACACTTCTTGACCAGGTTCTTGCGGATGACCTTCAGGATCTTGCTCTGCTGAAGCATCTCTCTGGAGATGTTGAGCGGCAGATCCTCAGAGTCCACAACACCCTTAATGAAGTCTGGTGAAGAAAGTTGAACTCGTTTACATCCAAACTCACAAGTCAAATTGATATCACATGTATAATTTCTAGGAATTGTTTGCAAATGAAGACACTTACTGAGGTATTCTGGAATGAGCTCCTCGCAGTTGTCCATGATAAAGACCCTGCGCACGTACAGCTTGATGTTGTTTCTCTTTTTCTTGTTCTCAAAAAGGTCAAAAGAGGCTCTTCTGGGTACAAACAATAGAGCGCGGAACTCCAATTGGCCTTCAACTGAGAAGTGCTGCAACAACAAGACGATTGGTGGTTTAAAAGCAAGAATATTGGTGATTTAAAAGCAAAACAATTGGTGGTTTAATAACAAAATGATTGGTGGTTTAACAAAAAAAAAAGAAAATTGGTGGTTTAAAAACAACAATATTGGTGGTTTAAAAACAAAATGATTGGTGATTTAAAAACAAAATGATTCGTGGTTTAACAAAAGGAAATTGGTGGTTTAAAAGCAAAATAATTGGTGGTTTGCCAACAAAACAATTGGTGATTTAAAAACAAGATGAATGGTGATTTAAAAACAAAAGGATTTGTAGTTTAACCAATAAAAATGGTGGTTTAAAAACAAGCCGATTGGTGGTTTAATCATCTAGTCTACTCAATAAGATCTCCATCCATTATCTGACTCAATATTCCTACCAACCTTAACAGCCTGGTGGTCCTCCCAGTCGTTGCTCAGACTCTTGTAGAATTCGCCGTACTCCTCATTAGTGATGTCATCAGGGTTACGGGTCCACAGGGGCTTGGTCTTGTTGAGCTCCTGAGCGTCAATGTACTTCTCCTTGACCTTCTTCTTCCTCTTGTTCTGACCATCTTTGGTGTCTTCATCTTCATCGGCGCCCAAGTCCTCAATCTTGGGTTTGTCTTTCTCATCGCCGGCCGCCACCTCCTCCTCCTTTTCTCCTTCTTCAAGGTCAACCTCTTTCTCTCTCTGTTTCTCAACCTGCAAGATGAAAATCAATGGTTTATTTGTTCAAGTGGAGAGGAAGCAAGGTTTGCAGTACTTGTACCAAAGTACAAGGACTTACGAAGAGCGTAATGGGGTAACCGATGAACTGAGAGTGCTTCTTCACGACTTCCTTGATCCTCTTCTCCTCAACATATTCAGATTGATCCTCTTTAAGGTGGAGAATGACTTTGGTGCCACGCCCAATGGATGGACCTGTAATTCCAAAGCAAATGCATAAGTCAAGTTCCAGTCCTTTTATAGACAAAAAAACATTGAACACTTATGAGGGCTCATACCGTAGTCTAGCTTCACTGTGAAGGATCCACCAGCTGCAGATTCCCAGATGTACTGCTCATCATCGTTGTGTTTGGTGATGACCGTGACCTTCTCGGCCACTAAGTAGGCGGAATAGAAGCCCACTCCGAACTGACCGATCATGGAGATGTCCGCTCCGGCCTGCAGAGCCTCCATGAAGGCCTTGGTGCCAGATTTGGCGATGGTTCCCAGGTTGTTGATGAGGTCAGCTTTGGTCATGCCGATGCCGGTGTCGATGACTGTAAGCGTGCGCTCTTTCTGATCGGGGATGAGTTCAATCTTCAGGTCCTTGCATGAGTCGAGTTTGCTTGGGTCTGTTAAGCTCTCATATCTGATCTTGTCCAATGCCTATTTTGAAGATATGCATTGTGTTATTGTGCATTTTTGATACAAGAGTTGGTACACATGGAGAACGCACTGATTGACTTACATCTGAAGAGTTGGAGATGAGCTCCCTGAGGAAGATCTCTTTGTTGGAATAGAAAGTGTTGATGATGAGAGACATGAGCTGAGCGATCTCAGCCTGGAAGGCGAAGGTTTCTGCTTCCTCCTCCATCGTGGGCTGTGTGGCGTTCTCGGGCATCTGCATAAAAGATACATAATCAGGTTTATAAATAAGGATTCTAGAATATAAAGCATTAATATATTCCATTTAATTAATTTGATTTAAATATATTTCTATCTGTCTTTTAGTAATTCTTACTAAATATTAATGTTTTAAATGACTATTGATATTTTAACTTATTTTATATTCCTCTGATTTACATAAATAATTTTATGTTTATGTTGTTAATAAAAAAATGAAAAAATACAAATATTGACTTTGGTACTTTCTCAAAATCACTGTTATATATATATTTTAGTTTTTCATGTGCTTTCTTTAGTTAAAGTTTAGTAATTTTGTTATGTGTTTTTATTCATTTTTGTTGTTTTAAAATATGCCTATGTAGCATTTATTCATTCATGATTTGTTTCCTTGGAATTTTAAACATTTTTATTTTACAGATTGTATTTTAGTTAACTACAATAATCCTGTTCAAATTACAGATATATTTGAACAAATAAAATAAAAAAAATACTGTTTTATATTGTCAGTTATTCAAAGTAAAAAGCTTTTATCTCTGGCCAAAAGTCTTTAAACTTTAAATGAATGATAAAAAGCAACAGCTGATCCCATTGAATCAACAGCACATGTCTAGCACCTGTCACTACCAATATAAACGGGGAAGGGGCGTCACGTGTCACAGAAGGCAAATGCTGCAGTCATGCCACCTAAAGTGTCCTTTATACCACATTTTGGGAGGTTTTACTAATGTTATATGACCTATTCTCATTTTTAGCATCATATTTTTAGTTACTCTGATTTAACAAATTGTCTGAAAAGCCCCATCTGTCTAGAGCCGGCAGACATGTGCTCTAAGATTCTGTATGAAACACATTTAATGTGCTTATATTTTTTGGCTTTATTATGATTGTAATGAAAATGTTAGAAATATCTAGCTGTTATAAAACTGAGAAAATGCAAATAAATAAAGAAATAAAATATTTACTATCAATGCCATTCAAATGTTTCTATGCTCCGATACAATTTTAACACATTTTGAAATGCACTTTTAAATTAAATTTGACGGTTTTAAATTAAAAAAAAATGTAAAAGCAGTGCAAACCACAAATGTAATAAATTGAGTTTTTTTCATCTTACCTTGATGATTGTCTTCTGTAGAAAACGTCTGTGCAAAAAGTCTTCTGGCGTATGGAGATCTACTCCACTGACGATTGCTTTGGGTTTTTGTCTCTGTCTTGCGTTGACTTCTCGTCGCTGCTTTCGCGTTATCTGCCGAGCATCGGGCCTTCTTCACTCTTTATATACTTGTGAGCAAATGTTCTCGAAACCTCTGTTGAGAACGTTCCAGAAGGAATGTGCTCTAGAGTAAGGAGGGGTGATAGAGAGCTAAAGTAAGACCGGCGGGCCGTGTGTGCGAGACCAGGCGAGATGAGCCCACTACCATATACCCCTCTTGTCCTTTTTGGGGCAGGGAGCCACAAGAGGTGTCTGTCAATCAAGGCCAGAACGTTCTGGGTGTCACATGCGCCGCAAATCTCCAATGCTCATTGGCTGCATCAGCGAAAGATTGCAAAATATCACAGGCTTTGAATTGAGGTGGCAGAATTCACACGAGCCACCTGTGAGATGACGGTTCCCATGCATTCTAGTGCATTCTTGCATTCCTTCCTTAACCTCCTTGTGTTGCAATTATGGCCCAGTTGTGTTGTGAGTCAATGACACCCATTGGTTTTCATGCAAAAAAATAACCCTAACCCTACAATAAAAATTCTGTATTTACTCAAACCTGTGTGAGTTTCATTCTTCTGGTGAGCACAAAAGGAGAATGTTTGTTGCTCAAAACCTCATTTTAATGCAACTATCATCTAATTATATTTCCTTGACTATCCTTTGAAAGAAAACTAGTTATGGTTGGTAATTTGCTGCCCCAAATGTTTGGATTGTGATATGAATGTTAGAAATTAGAAAAATGACTAGTTAGTGCTCTGATCTCGACCTTTAAGTGTTTTATTTTCTTTAATGTGTTTTATGTATTGTAATATATATGTTCTCAGGAGTCTGTTACTGACAAAAGAACTGGTTTTTAATTAACTTGCCTGGTTAAATAAATAAATAAATAAACCAAACAATTGATGGTAGCCATTGACGTCCATTGTGTGGAAATAACATTTGAATGGAATTCAGTGTCTAGCAGCGGTTTGGTTACCAAGATTCTAAAAAAAAGAGAAATAAATGCTTAAAAAAAAAGAAAAAAATGAACACCAATTGTGAAAAAGGAAAATTTCTGCCTATTATGGATCAGTTTGAACGATTATGTAAAAAATTAGCTGCATATAATTAGAAGTGAATTATAAGTGTGGTATCTCACGTTTATTTTCAGTGGAGATCCAAACAATAACAACCAAAAAGATATTTTTGCAGATTTCTTTCAGTTTCTTGATCTAAACATTAAAATGACTTGTTTTGGGCCCAGTAGTATGTGGATGTGCTGATTTGTGTTTTTTATCTGCAGTTGTTTTCTGACCAGAGGAGGCACTACACTGTTTTCCAGCACTTTCCTTCCATTAGACAAGTACAGTGTGTTTCACAGGCGCTTCATGAAGCACACACTCTGATAAACTCACCAGACGTTGTGCGTCATGAATATTAATTACGTTACGTGACGTTCACCGCTACTTAACTTTATGTATCCGTATGTATTTTTATGTATTAATACTTTACAAAATCGCTTTTATAAGATACAGTTGATGTATTTTATTTTTCATGTTTAGTGTAAATGTCACATCTACACAGAAGTGGGAAAATAAGCATAAATCGGCTTTTTTTATTTTTGTTTTTATTGACAATGAAATGCATTATATTCGGATTATTATTATTTATTTATTTTTGGCTTATGTTAATGTTAAAAATTTTAATATGCATCATTAATCATGAAAAAATCAGCAACTACGGCAAAACTAAATAACTAAACAGGCCTAAATAAATAAATAAACAAATCTGGCCAAATATATATATTATTTTTTGTATAACGCAAAGATAAAACAGCTGTCTTTCTTCTGTATCCTTTGCTGTATATTTATTTGCCAAATTTTCAAAACCATGATTTAACTCTCATCTAAGTCGCGTGAACGCGCAGCGCTGTCAGGAGAAGGGGCGCGCGCATGCTCGTGCACGAGGCGGAATGAATACTAATGTGGAAGATGGCGGCGGATGGAGGCGGAAAGGAGGCGAACGAAATTAAAACTCAGTTCAGCACACGGGAGGGCGTCTATAAACTCCTGCCGAACTCCGAGTACAGCCGACCGAACCGCGTGCCCTTCAACTCGCAGGGCTCGAACCCGGTGAAAGTCTCGTTCGTGAACGTGAACGATCAGTCCGGTAACGGCGAGAGAATCTGTTTCAATGTGGGCCGGGAGCTTTACTTTTACATTTATAAAGGCGTCAGAAAGGTAACGGCTTGGTGACAGCTGCTGGGACTCTTTCGTCCGCTTTAAAATAGTTTATGCCAATAAAACTGACAGATGCATGTGCAAAAATAAGTGTGCATTGGTCAAGAAGAGTATTAGACTGCGCACTGTGTGTATGTAATGTTTACAACTCTAGTTTGTATGTAAATGCAATCCAAACCTCCTGCAGATCCAGAGTTATGTACGCGTTAAAGTGGTAAACCCGTTGCATGATGTTTAAATACAGATGCAATCCAGAACATAGTTAGTAGTCATTGTTTTGGAACAGAACTAAAGTTATGCGTGATGTACGGGGCTTGCATTCTGTTGCAAACTTTTGCATTATGTGGAAATTATATAAACACAGGTTTAAAACGTAGATTATTTATTTTCTTAATTTTAGCGAATGCATCAGGTTTTGGGTGGGTAACCTGTTGCATGATGTTGCAATGGGTCCTGAATAATATTATTCCATAAATTGTGTTTACAGCATCATTTGCAAATAATTTTAAATGCATACAAGTGCAGGTCGGAATATGTTGTGCATTACCTGATTCAGATGCAGATGTGTGCGTGCATTAATTTGTCAGTGAGACCTGAGATCTTTAATTGCTAAATCATGCATTCTTTAGCCTAACATCATGCATGTGAATATATATAATTGCTGCTTATTTCTGATGTCACCAGGCCACTGACTTGAGCAAACCCGTAGACAAGCGGATGTATAAGGGAACGCTTCCCATGTGTCACGACTCCAATGCTCTGACCGCCACAGCGGAGAGCGTCGCGCTGCTCGTGGGTTTCTCTGCAGGGCAAGTACAGCTCATTGACCCCATCAAAAAGGAAACCAGCAAACTTTTTAATGAAGACGTGAGTCCTGAACTCCATTCTAGCGACTTCTTTATTTGAGATTAAACCTAAACAGTTTTAACCTACTTTTAAAGTCAGTGATCGGGACTAGATCAGATCTTTGTTTTTGTTTTTTTACTGAAAAATTACGTTAAAAACCAAATTAAGTGTTTTAAGGTTTTTATGTTAAAGAAGATACGTTTTGTTGTCTTTCTGATACAATTAAATGTTTTTTTTTTTATATAAATTAATTATATTTTACATTAAGAAATCTATTTTAGGACCATTATTTTTTATCATTATTTTATTTTTTGCAACAACAGATTCAACTTGTTGAGAAGTCAATGATTTGAGCTACACATAAAGAGTGTTAAAAAAAAAGTGATTTAAGACTTTTATCTTATTTTGTTAAATTGTATCATCTTTGCATAAATTCTAAAACGAAATACACATAAAATTTGAGATATTAAATAAAATGAATAAATAAAATAAATTATATTTACATCAAAGAATTAAATACATTTTGTGAACATTAAGTCACAGTAAAAAAACAAACAAATAATAATAATGTGATTAAAGGCATTTATGTTAAAATGCAAAATTTGATCTTTGTCATATATATATTTTTAAAAAATTCAGTATTAAGTAAAATGAATAGATAAAGAATATTTTATATTAAGAAAATTAAATATATTTTCGAACCATAAAGATTTTTATTTATTGTTTATGTTTAGTTTGCAACAACATTTGAATCGTGAATTTTGGACCTTTTTTGCATCTTTTGTAATTCTGTCTCTCTTTTTTTGTTTCTGTTCTAACAGAGACTAATTGATAAGTCGGCGGTGACGTGTTTAAAGTGGGTCCCGGGTTCAGAGCACCTGTTCCTGGTGGCTCACAGCAGCGGATGTTTGTACCTGTACAATGTGGAGCACACCTGTGGAACGACTCCGCCGCATTACCAGCTCCTGAAGCAGGGCGAGAGCTACGCCGTTCACACCAGCAAGAGCAAATCAGCCCGCAATCCTCTCCTCCGCTGGACGGTGGGCGAAGGCGCGGTTAACGAATTTGCTTTTTCACCTGATGGAAAGTTTCTGGCCTGTGTCAGTCAGGATGGATTCCTTCGCGTCTTCAGCTTTGACGCGACAGAGTTGCGAGGCACAATGAAAAGCTACTTCGGTGGGCTCCTGTGTGTTTGCTGGAGCCCCGACGGACGATTCATCGTAACAGGCGGGGAAGACGATCTCGTTACGGTCTGGTCGTTTTCGGACGCCAGGGTCGTCGCTCGCGGACGAGGGCACAAATCGTGGGTGAGCGTTGTTGCGTTCGATCATTGCATCACTAGCGTTCAGGATTGCAAAGTGCAGGCGGAGTTTAGCGGAAGCGACGAAGACTTCCATGACGATGCACAATTCAACGGAAATCGCGAACGGGCGAATAGCGCTCAATCTGGACTATCCAAACAAAATTCTACGAATGGTAGCGTTACTTATCGGTTTGGGTCGGTCGGTCAGGACACTCAGCTATGCTTATGGGACCTTACAGAAGATGTTTTGTTTCCGTTATCCAGAACAAGGACTCTAACGAACGCAATGAGCGGGGAAACCGGCGCTAATGGAAACAATAGCGCGAACTCTTCGTTACCGCACTCAAATAGTTTGCAGCACTCGACAGGCACCAGCCCAAACAGCAACAAACCAGCCAGCATCGTAGACAGTGCTTTGATCGCGACAGGGGTTAGCAAATTCGCGACGTTAGCTTTGCACGAAGTGCGCAAGGAGCGGAATCAGGAAAAGGAGCACAAACGCAATCACAGCATAAGCTTCATCAGCAACAAGAGCAGCGACAAGGTCAACCAGATTATGGGTGCGCGAGTGGCTAAAACGGATGTCGCGAAGATGCCGGGAATTACTTTGTGTCCGCGCATGGAGGAAATCCCGCTTCTGGAGCCGCTGGTTTGTAAGAAAATCGCCCACGAGAGACTCACAGTGTTGATTTTCCTCGAGGACTGTTTGGTCACTGCCTGCCAGGAGGGATTCGTTTGCACGTGGGCACGGCCTGGAAAAGTGGTGAGTAGCGACTTCTGGGTTGAGTTTAGTGTGTGATGTATGTGACAATTAACCACAAGCCAGTTGAAAATCTATTCAAATATGTGACGATTCAAATCGGTTGAGATGCTGAACAAATCACAATTCATCTAGGGGTAGGAGTTTATATGAATGCATGTGTGAAGGGAACTTACTGTCTTTAGAAAAGCTTAGATGGTATTTTTTTCTTTTTATCTAAAGCTTATTAAAGTTCACAGTGCAGCACTGCTTTGTTTACAGCGGTAACCAGGGAAACGCTTTAGGCTCCACCAGCTGCAGTGTTCACAAGTGCTTTGTTTGCAGCGGTAACCAGGGAAACGCTTAAGGCTCCACCAGCTGCAGTGTTCACAAGTGCTTTGTTTGCAGCGGTAACCAGGGAAACGCTTAAGGCTCCAACTGCCGCAGTGTTCACAAGTGCTTTGTTTGCAGCGGTAACCAGGGAAACGCTTAAGGCTCCAACTGCCGCAGTGTTCACAAGTGCTTTGTTTGCAGCGGTAACCAGGGAAACGCTTAAGGCTCCAACTGCCGCAGTGTTCACAAGTGCTTTGTTTGCAGCGGTAACCAGGGAAACGCTTTAGGCTCCACCAGCTGCAGTGTTCACAAGTGCTTTGTTTGCAGCGGTAACCAGGGAAACGCTTTAGGCTCCACCAGCTGCAGTGTTCACAAGTGCTTTGTTTGCAGCGGTAACCAGGGAAACGCTTAAGGCTCCACCTGCTGCAGTGTTCACAAGTGCTTTGTTTGCAGCGGTAACCAGGGAAACGCTTAAGGCTCCAACTGCCGCAGTGTTCACAAGTGCTTTGTTTGCAGCGGTAACCAGGGAAACGCTTAAGGCTCCAACTGCCGCAGTGTTCACAAGTGCTTTGTTTGCAGCGGTAACCAGGGAAACGCTTAAGGCTCCAACTGCCGCAGTGTTCACAAGTGCTTTGTTTGCAGCGGTAACCAGGGAAACGTTTTAGGCTCCACCTGCTGCAGTGTTCACAAGTGCTTTGTTTGCAGCGGTAACCAGGGAAACGCTTTAGGCTCCACCTGCCGCAGTGTTCACAAGTGCTTTGTTTGCAGCGGTAACCAGGGAAACGCTTAAGGCTCCAACTGCCGCAGTGTTCACAAGTGCTTTGTTTGCAGCGGTAACCAGGGAAACGCTTTAGGCTCCACCAGCTGCAGTGTTCACAAGTGCTTTGTTTGCAGCGGTAACCAGGGAAACGCTTAAGGCTCCACCTGCTGCAGTGTTCACAAGTGCTTTGTTTGCAGCGGTAACCAGGGAAACGCTTAAGGCTCCACCTGCCGCAGTGTTCACAAGTGCTTTGTTTGCAGCGGTAACCAGGGAAACGCTTAAGGCTCCACCTGCTGCAGTGTTCACAAGTGCTTTGTTTGCAGCGGTAACCAGGGAAACGCTTAAGGCTCCACCTGCTGCAGTGTTCACAAGTGCTTTGTTTGCAGCGGTAACCAGGGAAACGCTTTAGGCTCCACCTGCCGCAGTGTTCACAAGTGCTTTGTTTGCAGCGGTAACCAGGGAAACGCTTTAGGCTCCAACTGCCGCAGTGTTCACAAGTGCTTTGTTTACAGCGGTAACCAGGGAAACGCTCTAGGCTCCACCTGCCGCAGTGTTCACAAGTGCTTTGTTTACAGCGGTAACCAGGGAAACGCTCTAGGCTCCACCTGCTGGCACAGAGTGAATCTGTGTCTCATTCAGCTCGTCTGCTGTTTCTGTTTTATAAAGATAATTTTTTCCGTATAGTTTCACAAAACTATATGGTACAATGTCAAACCATTCTGTTTTTGCGTCAAATCTCGATATTATAAAATCTAATTTAGATTATAAACTGCTCATGTTGCATGAATGCAGCATCTTTGTTTGGATCATGATTCAAATGCAGTGCTTTCCTCTTTTTTTTAATTGAAAGAGCACAGACAAAGCCTTAGTTTGTTTATATGAAAATATTTATTCTATTTCTGTTATTTATTTGATTTGGGGCTTGTTTTAGCATTTTAATTTAGTTTTATTTACATTTACATTTTATTTACACTTTGTCATTTAGCAGACAATAGAAGCAATCAAAACCTACAAAAGAGCAATAATATGCAAGTGCTATATTTGTATTAGTATATTTAAGTTTCACAAAAACACATGCAGCATTTTGTCAAAGCAATAAAGGACACATTTATTTTATAATTTGTCCTAAATCTCACTTTGTTAAAAAAAAAAATTGTGAATCAAATCGTGAGTTGAGTGAATAATTACATACCTAGTGCAATGTGTTCCATTTGAGATGTAGATGATTTTTGTAGAAATGTAGCATTACATCAGTGTCTCACCAGTGGATGCTCTGCAGTGAATGGGTGCCGTCAGAATGAGAGTCTGATAAAAACATCACAATAATCCACAGCACTCCAGTCCATCAGTGAACATCTGGAGAAGACAAAACCTGACACAAATCCAGCATTAAGACATCTCTGTTCAACTGTAATTTATTTATGTGATGCACAGCTGAATTATTCCAGTCTTCAGTGTCACATGATCTTCAGAAATCATTCTAATAAACATTTCAGATTATTATCAATGTTGATATCAGTATATATTTGTGGAAACAGTGATGCGTTTTATTTTTTAGATGAATAGAAAGTTCAAAAGAACAGCGTTTATTTGAAATAGAAACATTATAAATGTCTTTACTGTCACTTTTGATCAATTTAATGCATCACTGCTGAATAAAAGTTTTAATAATTTTTTTTAAAAACTCACTTTTTCTTCCTTTTTTTGTTGTTGTTGTTGTCTCTTTTAGGGTCTGTTGTCATCCCAAAACCAAGACGGCTCTCCCAGCGGGACGGTCGTATAGCTGCTCCAACTGGACCTTCAGACGCATTATATCATGTTTTAGCTGATAAACACACATTAATTATTCACGCCGAAGCCTGTCAAGATCATATTACACCCTAAAATATTTTGCATAAACAAAATGAAGTCTATTTTTAGGACCGTTAAGATCTTATGCATTATTTTCATGACAATTAAACACACTTTCAGCCTAATTCTTGTTACTGTGATGCAATATAAAGTGAAGTACAACGGTAAGTACCTTAATAGTATTTAAAGTATCCCGAGTTTCATTAAAAGCAAAAGAATTCTGTCCAAAACAGGATGGTTTTCAATTCTGTACATACAATGTTTTTCACATAAGCTACTCAGAATGTGTGTAATTGTAATGAAAATAATGAAAAGCAGTGGTCATTTGGGGTGAAATATGATGATCTCAGCAGGTTTTGAGAGTCAGACTGATGTTCTGTGTTTTCAGTAATTAGTTTTGTTCCCTCTCGGTTCGTTATGTGTTTTATAACTACCATATCGTTCACAGAATCGCAGTCCATTCCTTCCACTTTCATGAAATCTCTCTATTTCTGAGCTCAGAACAAACAACTGTCCAGGTGTTTTGCACTGATTGTTGAAACTCCGTTTTTCTCAGAATTGCATTGGAACAAGAGCTGATGCGTTTCATTTATACTTCTGTTCACGAGTGAAAAATCGTTTGCACTAAATAATTAGAAGAAAATGGCTTTACAAATGTTTGGAGTCGTACAGGAAATGCTGTAAAAGCTTAAAGAGAACTTGGGAGCATTTATTTTAATATTGTTTCGAATGAAACGGGTTATTGAACAATGTGTAAATAATTTGTAAATTACGGATTTATGATGGATTTAAATAATAATTACACAAAATTGAAAACAGTTGTATTTCTAATACAGAGGCATTTATATATATATAAAATTAAAATGATCTTAAGAATATTTTTGGCTTGTGTTTCATTATCAGATTTTGTGTGTGTGTGTATGGTTTATTAATAAAATTACTCATTTAACCCTTGTGCTGTGCAGATAATTCATCCTTTAGCTAATTTGGTGTTACAATTTTTTGTAAATCTTTGATTTAATCCTTTTATCAACTAGTTTTTGAATGAAGTTGCCAAAATTATCCACAAATAATGGGTTTTTCGCTCAAAAACTGAAGTGGATGAGCTTGAATCAGATCAATCAGTTCCAAAGAGAAGTTACTTAAAAGATTGAATCCAAGTAATAATTTTTGGTAATAATTTAGCATAACTAGACTAGAAATGTTTGACTAGAAACACCTGTAACAAGTTGAGAAAAAAAAGTGCAGCATGAGAAGTGTTTAATCTAAATTATATTGCATGATTTTAAGCAAAACAAAATTTTGGTCGGATTATAGCTTTGTGAAATCATGCTACATAAAACATCTGCATGAAACAAAAACAGCAGATTAGATGCAAATTTAGATTCAGACAGTAGGTGGCGCTTATGGAACAGCAGTCATGCAGCATTTTCTCGGTTTGCGGCTGTAAACAAAGCAGCGCTTATTACCATTATACAAAAGCAAGATGGAGGAAATACCATGTAAACTCCTCTGAAGACAGTCAGAGACACGCAACCGTTTCACGATTCACGCTATGACGGATTTCCATCAGTTCATAACGAGAGTCACTTGCTTCGTTCCTGAATGATTCAGCTGTCCGAATGAATCAATTGAATGAATGAATCAGTGATTAAATCAGTGACTTGCCGCGGATTTAGTAACATTTTTAGCGTATAATTTCATTGCATGGTCATTCAAACATGGTAAATGTGTTAAATTATTGGCAGCTGAAAGCATCATCAAAAAATATTTTTAGTTAATGCTAACAACCCTGATTACATTCACTATACTAGTTCTCCTTAAACATCACAAACTAGCTCCAAAGGCTTTATTTTCCCACACTTTGTTAGATCTGTTGAGCTACGCAAGATTGTGTAAATGGGACGAAGGGTCTATGAGGGGCTAATGAGAACTGCGAGATAGTCAATGCAATTTTAATATCTTGCAAAAGCTTCAAAACCATTAGAATACTGGAATACGTTCAATATGAGGCAGAACCTTACACCTGGAAAACGGTCAGTTACTGTACATTCAAGCAAATAGAAAATAGTTCATCTGCATATCAAAAATAGCCCAGTCGTTTTAGCATAACCTTAAACAGAAGCTGAAATTATGATCAAAAGTACACTGTCTGTAGATACACACACACATATACACATAATCATAAGAAAGTTCATGCTTTTGCAGATCATACATACAAACGTCGTCTTCGACATGGCACAGAAATGCTGTTTAATAACAGATAATATGACAACGGTAACACTTGTTTTCATTGAGAATACTTCAATGATGCTCGTAACCACCAAATCCAAACGTCACATACTTTTTTTATTTGGAATATCTCAAATAAAACAGGCAATAGCAAGAAACAGTACGTAAAGAACTCTTGAAGGCTTTCATTAGAGGATGCAAAAACAACAAAAACAATACAAAGTCATTGCAATCGAAGGTAGCTCTTGCAGAGTTCGTGGTCCCTGATGTCTCCCCAACCTCCGTTTTTGACGTGCGGAGCCACTCCTTTGGCTCCGGAAGCTGGGAGTCTCTTGGTAATGAGCAGCTGTTTGGGGAACAACTGGTTCTTGCTGCTATGGAGGATGTTCTCGATCTTCGTCTTCTGGCTGGAGGGCATGCAAGCCGACTGCTTGTGGTGCATGCCGCAGTCTCCGGCGTGGAAGATGCGCGGCGCTTCGCAGACCATGACCTTCAGGAACGAGGGCAAGCAGGTCACGGTCAGGTGCTGCAATGACCAATCCCAGTTATAGTCGTCGTAGGTGCAGAAGGCATCGGTGCATCTGAGGAGTTTCTGGTAGGTATCTCTGTCCAGCGCCATTCCCATGTTATGCTCGGTGGACTTCCATGCCTTCACTTCTACTTTATTGGCTTTGCTGGAGTATCCGACGTGTCCGTAGCTTCCCAGAGACAAGATGTCGCAGTCGGGACACTGCTCTTTCTTGAGGGACACCATGTGTTTGAGTAGATGGTAGAAGTCGGGAGCGAGGTAGTGGTCCTCCTCGATGAGCAATAAGAGTCCTTGGTGCTCTTTCAAGACTCGGACTCGATCCCAAACGAAGTGTAGCTTCCACCACCAATGGTGTTTGGTCTGCGAGAACTTGGCTTCCCGATAGTGTCCGAAGGAGTCTGGGTACTCTGCGTTTAAGCAGCCTAGGGTTAAGGCGTCTTTCTTGGGAATGTCTCGAGGGCAATCTTTGGGGTCGTTCCCGGGGAACTCTTGAGGATAGAGTTGGATGCTGAAGGGGAAGAATATCTGAAGGACCAAGCAGAAGTCAACGGACGCGACTATCCGGTTGATTTCTGGCGACCAGAAGTCGTGGCTGAATATCAGCAAGATGTTCTCGATTCCTTTCGATTTCCTTAAGCTGTCCACTAAGAGGCGTAGGTATTCGGGACGGTTGTGGACTTGGACGACGACGACTAGGTCGTCCTTCTGGCGCGTGGAACGAAACTTCTCCTCGTTTCTTAGCGTCTGGTCGAAGTTGAGTTGAAAGACGATTCCTCTGTACACCAGAGTTGTGTTGTCCGTTTCAGATTTGGCAACTGGTTGTTGTTTTTCCGGAAGTGTTTCGTTGATAGTTTTACGTGTTACTGGGATCGTGACGTGTATTTGTTCTTGACCACCAACGCTACTCCGTTTCCCCGTTTCCGGCTCTTTGGGAAGCACGGCGGCGCTCGCCTTCTTCGGTTTCCCGCTATTCCAGAAGCCGAATCCGCAGATGACAACCACTAGAGTCAGGATTACCACCTTTCGCTTGTAAATTCGGAATCTCATGATAGGCAGTCGCCTCGCGGGACGGTCGGAGACACGATTCAGGAGACGAGGACGGCAGGTTTGTGATGCAAAAAAAGTCTGATTGGGTACAAAACGTAATCATAGAAAATGCAGCTTAGTCTTGGTCCTCTAATTCTGGAATGTAATCGAACGACGGTGTTTCCCGTAAGGCATTTTTCTTAGAGGCAATGGAGTCGCCTTTTAAAACCTGTGGAAAACGAATGGAAAGGGTGATTTTAATTAACACGGTTTATTTGCAAATGAATTCACCTTCATGAAATTAAATGAAATATTAATATTTATTGTAAACAATGGAATTCTAGTAACTACACCCAAAAACTATTGAGGCGTAATCTGACGATTTATGTATTTGAATTGCATATGAAATTTCCTTGTTTGGATTACGTTGTTTGTTGTTATAGCACTTACATAGCATTGCTCTTTCGTTGATTTTGATTGCTTTTGAATTTTTGTCAGTCATCCATAAAAGAAACAGGTCAGATTTATCTGTTATGTTAACTATATTCTATTATGAAAAGGTGTTTTTTTGCATCTATTTGAATGCATTTAATTCTGTTTTTAAAATGCATGCATTCAAATGGCTTAGAATCAGCATAAATTTGTTCACTGTAAAAATAAATAAATAAATAAATAAAAATAATTTGCATTTATGCAGTTACAAAATCAAAAGCATTGAAATATGGTTATTTGTGGAACAAGCAATTTTCGGTTTTGAAACAATGCCGATTAATTGATGATAAATATATAAACCCGGTCACATTGTATTTAAAACACGTTACAGAAATCTGACTCATTTATTTATGATTGACAAATATGCATCAAATTGAGTTTAGTTTGTTTATGGCAAAACTGTAATCCAAATGCATGGGAATTATATGCATTTTAAGCTTAGGACTAAATATTTTTGAGTCTAAGCAATGCATTTTAAAGAAATCTATAAAATTTACATACAATGAAAAAGCACAAAAAATAAAAAGGCGTTTTGTTCTCAAGAAACATTCAAGAAAGGATTATCTGCTAACAAAAGGCGAAACCTCTTAATGCTTCCTATTGTTAGATCGCTGCAAGATCACAGCTTTAAAATATTTTTAAAGCTTTCCAAAAAGCAAAATGCATGGCTATAGTATTGAAGCTGATTGTATTTCAAATGCACAACACACTCTGTGATCTATTGCATTGTGCACATCAAATCTTTCTCTACCAAGTGCCCTAAGAAACATGAGAGTAATATTATTAAAACAGTGGCCCTGGATTCAACTAAAGTATAAACCCACAGGGGTCCAGACCTAATTACTAGTCTCTGTGGATTTAACCTGGAGAGCCATAATTAGTAGACTGGAATAGATAGTACAGATAATAATAAAATACAAATATAATGTTTCCAATACAATGAAACGGTTTGCTGTAGCTTCCAAATATTAAGTCATATTCTTAGGTGAATTCAAACATGTAAACAGATTCTTAAAAGCTGATTTTACATCAATATACTTTGTGTGTCTAGTTTGTTTTTCTGTCAATGTGAAGTCTGAACTGTGTTTCAAATATTTCACAATAACGATCAATGACAAAAACAACTACAAGCAAAATATCAAATTATTTTGAACTTCTCAAATGGGTAAAAAACTAAAAACTCACATGCATTAATAAAAGTACAAGTAAAACCTTGATTAATGATGCATATCATGAATGCTGGTTCCAAATGTAACAATATTCTGCTTAAATGCATTACTGTACAGATTATCCAAACATCTATCAAGAATACTGTAGTACTGCATATATTTTAGTTATTTACCACAATCTGCAGTGAATCACCATAACAAACACATCTTATTTTCTACATGCATGTCGTGATCGGTGTGCTTTTAGCAGGTTAATGCATTCGTATTTTATGAGCATGCATGCTATCAATACAATATGCGGGGAACGCGACCATGTTTACACAATATCTGCATGACTGTTATTCAATTCTAGAGCTTCATAAAAGCGAGAAGGCGTTTGACTGCACAAAATGCACAGGGTAAAGTTTAAAAAATAAAGAAGTATGAAGCCAGCACCAATGCATTCATTGCAGCTGCATGCTAAAGCGAGCAGCGGCGCGCGCAAGAACAAGCATTAAAGCCAAAAACATGCCATTGCATTCAACAAAAGCTGTTTTTTGCTGATATTACTAGTTTTGAATGTCAGAAAATCGATGCACGCGAATGCATACCGATGTGTGTATCGTTGTGAATAACTGTCACTCGTTAGCTTTGCTGCTATCGATTCTTAAAGCGGAATATTGAAGAGCTGACGCATGCAGATCCACACGAAACACAGATACGCAAAGAGAATCAAAGCCTCACCGCAGATGCACGCGTGTATGGCGGCTGTCATGTCCACATAAAAGCGCATTTTAACTGAAAACGCGTGCCATAGCTACTGCTCAGGCTCCACAGTATCAGTAAACCTCTGGGGCCCTCAGCTGTCAGGACTCAGGACCCGCGTGATGTCACATTACACACAATATATTCGCGTTTTATCCTTAAGAATAAAAAAAGTGAATGCAATGCATGCAACAAAGCTCATATTAGATTTATTTGCGATGATAATGATTGTTATGATTCCTTCCACTTTGTCTAATTCTTGCATCTTACAACATTTTTACTAAATCATGTCATATATTATGAAAGATATGGGTTTTTGCACGTAGCATTAAATTAAATGTTTTTTTGTTTTTTCGCCAGAACAATTCAATTGTTGAAAATGCGACGCTTTTTGTGTGTTGATTGTCATCTCAACCATTAGGTGTAGATGTGTTTGGTTTTATTGGGTTATGAAAACTGGGTTTATAGCCTGTTATTATAACCGAACGTTATGGAAATGATCTATTTATTCTGGAAAATATATATTTTAAACATATGGTAACAATGTTATGAACAGTGAAGCTCAATATACTTTTGAAACTGAAAAATAAAATGTCATAAAATACTATAAAATGTATTTCAGGGCAAAAATAATACAGTGTAGACTAAAGGCTATGTTTACACAACAAATAGGGTTTTCTTTAAATGTGACATAGGCGAATGTATTTGTAAATGCTTTTATAAAATATATATTTTATATTTGTATTTCATATTTATTAAAAAAAATATATATAAACATAACCAAAATATTATATACAAAATAAAATAAAACTCAATAAAAAATTGACCTTCTATTTAAGCTATAATTTTCTTCACCAATGAAGCAGTTTGGAGTCATTCAATAACTGGTTTTAATTCAGTAACTTTAGCTACATCTGTGTCCCTGCAGAACAAAAGCTGTCATCAGTAGCACAGGTATATTTGTAGAAATAGACAAAAATACATTCAAGTAAAAAGTAATTTCTGACTATCTTTGTTTTTATCTGCATGGCTGCCACTAGGCGGCGCTGTCGTCACTGTTGACGCAGGAAGCGCGCGGCGGAAGTCTCGCGTGTTTTTCTGCGCCTGCGCAGGAGCGCTTCTTCCTTTCCTTCATCCCGATCGAGAGAGACGAGATGGGCCATCAGCAGCTCTACTGGAGTCACCCGAGAAAATACGGCCAGGGATCCCGATCCTGGTCAGTTCTGCTTCAGTCGAGTGTTTAATCTGAAGGGTTTGTGTTCGCGCGCGTCTCTGAGCGTCGTGTGTTTATTAAAAGCGTCTGATTGATCATGAAGCACGTGCTGATGAAGACGCGCCAATATGGCGGCGGCTCTTACACGGCGATTATTAACCTTTTAAACCTTAAATATAAACTGTCATTTATTACTAACCCTCAAGGCCTTCCTTCATCGGAACACGTTTAGAGATTTTTTTATTAAATAAAAAAAAAAACGAATGTCTTAGCGATTCGGAACTACGTGAGGGACCGAGTTTTCATTTTTGGGTGAACAGTGCTTTTAGTTTTTGCACATTATTATTTGCTAATGTTTTCCGTATCATTTCAAGGGATTTAAAAGTTCACTTTTAAAAAAAACAAATCCTATCATTTACTCCAGCCTCGTGTTTCAAACCTGCACTGCAACAAAACAAAACCGATTTTCTTAAAATGTTCCTTGTTTTCTTATATAAATATCTAAATTCTTGAATCAAGAAAGATTCTTTTTATAAGTAAAAAGACTTGAGCTGTTATGTATTGTTCTGTTAATAGTACTTTTTTTATTTTTTTTAATTAAAAGTCGGAAAAATATCTGCCACGAAAAATCTAGTTTATGATTTAAATTAAGATTTTTCTTGTTCGCATTGGCAGACATTTTTGCTTGTTTTAAGTTAATATAAATGTACTTTTCAGGTGAATGCATCCTGATTCATTTTGTTCAGAGATTAATAATAGAAAAAATTAATTCGGAATACCTAATTTCTTATTTATGCATTTATTCTAATGAACCTAAAATATATTTGGAAGATTATAGACAGTTGCTGGTCCCAAATGACTTAAGTTGCGATAGTGATCAGAAACTAAAGTAAATGAAACAATCTTCATTTTTGGGTGTACTGTCTCTTTAAATGTAAGTTTCTTGTCTTTTCGCCAAATATCTTCTTTGAAGTTGAGTTTTAATATGCAAGGTTGATTGCAGATTATAAAATCAACTGATATTACATAAAATCGGTTTCGTTAATTATTTTGATGCATTTCTAATAGGGGTGCTAGTTAATAGTGAATGATGTAGTAGTTAATGAACTCCTAAATCAGTTTTGCATTCGTCTCTTCGAGTGCTTTTTTTTAATGCATGCTTTCATTTAGGAAATGAATCTAAATGCTTTTTTTTTTAACTTGTTGTCTTGTTCTCTCCAGCCGGGTTTGCTCAAACAGACACGGTCTGATCCGTAAGTACGGACTCAACATGTGCCGCCAGTGCTTCAGACAGTACGCTAAAGATATCGGCTTCGTCAAGGCAAGTGTTCATGATTGTCAAGTGTGTTTGAGTTAAAGGCATGCATGCTTTTCATGGAAGCTCACATGAATATATAAAGTTTGCATTTGACTGACTTGTTGATGCATCATAAAACAATCCTAACTGTCCTCCTCTTTCTCCTCCAGCTGGACTAAACTCGTGACAGATGGACTTCTGTGATCAGCTCACCATCCTGACATCATGAAGTTATTCTGGAACATTCAATAAACATTGCTTCTGTTTCTGTTCAGAAGTTGCAGTGTGTTTTTCTTCATCATAAAGATTGTGCATGGGGGAAAAATACATAATGAAGAAAAAATAAACCATTGACAATGTAAAGGGCTGTTAGCTGAGTTTTAACTCATCAGTTTGTGTACATTTATGAGAAATGGTCAATCAATAGATCAAAAATAACTCTTTAAGTTGTGCAAAAATAAATGCAGACATAAGCATCCACACTGATACAATAACATTTAGTTTGTGTGTGCGTTTGTATTTTGCACAGACAACATTAAGTTATTAAACTACTGCAAGTTAACTATTTCAAAAAAAAATAAAAATTCACTACTCATTTTGCATAGACTATACATTTTACATACAGTTGCACATGAACCCATCTGTATTAATTTCCATGGTTCTTACACTAATGCTGTTCATACTGTACATATAACCATGCATTTGCTTTGCACTCTTATTGATATTCTGTACATGCTATATGTGTATATATATATATATATATAGCAACTCTACTGTACAGTGCTGTAAGTTATAGCTTCACACACTCTGTATTTCAAACCACTGATCCATCTATTTATAATGTTCTCTAGATCAGTGTTCCTATCATCTGTCGCGATTCTTTGTGCATCACTTTATTAATCGAGAAGCTAATAGGTTCAGACAGTAACCATAGCAACAGTAACTATTTACAGCCAAAAAGCGATCGACGAGGATGGGATTCGAACCCACGCGTGCAGAGCACAATGGATTAGCAGTCCATCGCCTTAACCACTCGGCCACCTCGTCACGACGCCAGCACCACAATACTCATGAATATTAATTATGCCCAATTGGACGCGCAAACACCGCTGCCAACGCCCTAAGCACCCCTAATTAATATTAATGAGGAACGCAGCCACTTTGGCGGAGTTTTGTGATTTTATGTTTCACATTCCAATCATGTTGTCTACGTTTAATGCTAAACAATTTAAAACGACTGCTTAAAAACGGACCAAAATGACGTTTAAAAAAGCAAGAGATTAGAGGGAAGAAAAAATGTAAATTATATTTTAATGTTAAAATATTAATCTATAATTAAGTTATTACAAAATGAGTGTGTATAGCCTCCCAAAACAATTTGTTACGACATTTTTCAATCAAAATTACTCAAAACAAAAAAGATTATTTTGCATTTTTAATAAGTGTTTTGTCATAAACACGTTAAGCAGCTGCTGTCACGTGTTTGGAGTCGAAATCAGCGTGTTTTATTTCAAACTATAAAAGTTTTTACGCTGTATTTTGCTCTTTGTTTTTGTAAAGCACGGGTTTATCTTCCAGAATTATATATGTCTTTATATGTAAAATTATAAACCTGCTGTCAGACACTAGATGGCAGAAGCGCAAAACATTTAAAGAGTTGATTTAACACTATGAGTGTAAACACACGCGCGCATTCAGGGGCGGATCTAGAAAAATATTGATGGAGTGGCGAGGAGGGGGCAGGAATTTTTGAGAGGTGGCAACATATGGCAGACGTATATCTACTGAATTTAGTCACAGTTATCATAGATTGATGATAAATATATGTGCACACTACAAAAGGGCACAGGCTATCATTTAGAAACTTAATCTCATGCAATCAATGTCTTGCATTTGAAACAGTTATAACAAACATATAAGGAATAAGTGACCATACCCCATAAGCCCCACACACTCACTAATGCATACAGTATGCATCCACATGTAATTAAGAGCATTATAAAAGGTTCAGTGTTATCAATATGTCAGTTTATTATAAGAAACACAAGACTTTAACAGCCAATGACATTTCCAGCTGGGGAGACTCAACTGATTTTCTACAGTTTAGTGTTAATCATCATCTAACTCAACCAGTCAAGAGCTACATTTAGCCTTAGATGTTATATGAATATGGTCCTGAAGCATAGCTTTTATTAGCTGACAATAATAATAAACAAATAAACATTACAGGCACAAATACAAATGTACTTTTAGAAATTGTTTTTGAAAAATATGGTGTTATTGTTTTGGCAAGTTTAAATTAAAACGTCTATGAAAACTTAATAAAAAAACTGAAAGAATACATTGTATTATTTACAAATCACAATTGTAGCTCTCGACATTTACCTGTGGCTATAACTTTATTATGACTCTAATTTATTTTATAGTCCCAAGCATTCAGAAATCATGCAAAAGGAAACTAAGCAGTTTTACTATGATAAAACCATGGTTTATTTTTGTAAGGGTTGTGATATGCATGTTTTTTTGTTGAAGAATCATAAAGGCTGTGTCATCTATAGCAAAAAGGTGTCCAAAAATGAAAGATGAAGTGAATATTTGAATGAAATGTTTGGTCAGTCGCCTAAACAAGGATTTGATCGTCCTGTAAGTGTAACAGCAGCAATCACACGGCATTTGTAATAACATGTACATAACATTGTTTATTTTGTATTTGCCTACGTTATGTATTTTAACAGTGTTATTATTAACCAATCATTATTGCCTCATTATTTTTTTATATATTGCATTTTATGTCATTTTAAAGGCTATTGATTGCTTAGGTCTGTTCTTATAGCAACAACAACAACAAATTATCATATTAATACTTTGTAAATTATTATTTGAAGTAACAAAACCATGGTTAATTTGCAGTGACCATGGCTACAAGAACGATGATTGGTAGTTTTCGTAAGGGAACCCGAGAAAAAAATAAATCTTTCACAGGAATGTGCCTGAAATTGATAAACGGGCCTCGTTTTTACCTAAATGATTTATACTTTATTTTAATATATATTAAAAATGTTTAAGGTGTGCATTTTAGCTGACACCTAAATGAACACATTACAATAGTTTTATGACTGCAAGTCTTTCTCCTCAAATGCTATTGAGCTTCAAATTTGCGTTTGAGCCCATGTGAAAGAGTAGTATAATTTACATATGATTTACAGATTATTTTAATAGATATCAAACATTTAATTCAATTGTGCATTATAGCTGTCACCTACATGAACAATTACAGTTGTTTTTATGACTATAAGTCATTCTCTTCAAACGCTACTGACGTTAGAAAAGTGTATACCAATATCACATGTAACTTTAGAGACGGTCCCTAAATTGAGACTCGTCCAACGTCCAATGTTTTTTTAACTTTTAGCTTTCTTTTCTCTTCGCTGGATTGCTGATGTACTCTACCCGGGTATAGATGTTCATCCATCAATCATGAACATTCAGCCGCAAACACGAGGTGCGAGCGGTCACGAGCGCGGATGGGAGAATATGGAGGAAGTTTTTTTTTTTTTTTTTGAGCAACTGGGATGGTGCCCTACTCTGCGTGTAGGGAGCGACGGTACTGAACACCTTTAATATTGCAGACACCATATCGAGATTTGATTAAATGCTCTACTTTTGATTTATTCATTAAAAAATGGCCGAATTCCGTGACGTTATGCTTTATACAACAAGTTCCATTTCCGCGATTTAATCCCTGTCGCTTTTCAAACATAAATGGGGTGAATTATGAATGAAATTGTGAAAGTTCTGACACAAAACGAATTTGTTACGTATCCTCACGTTTTTTAAAAGTAGGTAACTGTGTTTGACAGGTGCAATATTTGAAAATCTAAAAAATTATTAATTTATTTTTTTAATTACATTTATATCTGAATATATGTCAAAGTTCTGAGCGGGTTCGCTAATCATTTGAGTCAGTTCGGGAGTTCGTAGCGGAATCGCGAATCATTTGAGTCAGTTCGGGAGTTCAAAGCGGGTTCGCGAATCATTTGAGTCAGTTTGGGGATCGCGAATCATTTGAATCAGTTTGGGAGTTAGTAGCGGGATCGCGAATCATTTGAGTCAGTTCGGGAGTTCGTAGCGGGATCGCGAATCATTTGAGTCAGTTTGGGGATCGCGAATCATTTGAGTCAGTTTGGGAGTTCGGAGCGGGATCGTGAATCACGAAAGATTCGCGCTCATTAATTTTCTAATTGGCCATAACCTTTAATTCGTTGTTGCCAACTGGGGTGGGTAAATCCACCCTGCGCACATACACACACACACACACAGATAAAACTGTGTATTCGACTGTGGTTGAGTTAAAACTCAACTGTTTATATCTGCATCTAGACAGACAAGTAAAACAGTTTAAGGTCAAAAGCAGTGGTGTACAGCTCATTCAGTTTATACAGTAAGAGATATTAATGGATATCTGCGGGCTATTAATGCTCTGCCTTTGGCTGTAAAATGAAAGGGGAGTTAAATGTGTATCTGGAAGCCTCATGATGTACTCGGTCAGTCGTGTGACCCTTGGCTTGCCATCTGTTTCTAAGATAACAAGAGACTTCGGATGCTGCTTCGAGGCTGGTTGGCATGGCAACATGGCACATGGTTTGCATCCGCTGCCTCTGGATGCACATGAAGATACACTCGCTCCTCACAGACTGTGACGGGGTTTGACCTTTGAGCTTATCTTTTTTTCCACACAGGCTTCGCATGATTTCATCCTGATATGATAACAGTACGTCTGGTAAAACACTTTCCTGCTGTGTACTTGCACAAAGATTCAACAAATATAAATGTGAGCATGCCATCATTATTTCACCTAAAATCAGGAGATACATAAAATAAGTTATTAATTTGCATTATTTAAAGTAAGGTTTGCACATGAAATAATCCATTGTGCTTTCTATAATGAGTCAAATTGCTAATGCATCCTGGAAATTTACTTTATAATTTTTTTTGTAATTATTGTAAATATATATATAAAATACTATAATACACTTCTTTTTAGATGGTATAAATTAAATGCAGTATAACAACTTAATATTTTGAATTAATATTTCACTTATAAATAATAACAATAAATACTTTGTATTAAGATGCAATAATTGTTTTAGTTCTAATAACACGGAGCAAATTATATTTTGCAGCAAAAATAAAACTGAAAATGTAATTATTTGAAAATGTTTACATAACAGTTCAAAAAAATCCATTAACACTACAATAATATTATATTTAGCAGCAGAAAATACAAGTAAAAATGTAAAAGCTAATGTTTTTCCTAATAAAATATATTTATATGAGGTGTAATTACTACTTTAGTATAACAAATTACTGCCATACATATTTACTTCTTAATACCATCTCTAAATACTATATATATAAACATTTATATTACATATTTATCTTTATAATTTCAGATAATAATGTGAATTTGTAATAAAATGTGCTTAATGTCATTTAAGACAATGCAAAACTTAGTGATAATAATTTATTTATTACATAGTTTTTAATAATTTTAACAGAAGTACATATATCATTTGTTTCGGGGTGAAGTCGAGCTCTTTTTCTTGACAACTTTGAAAACGTTTCACTCTTAAATGATGACTGTAAGCCTGGTTGTGTTGGTGTTGTGTTATAGAAACATTGATCATGAGCAGTTCCTGTGGTCCTTTTGGTTGCTAGGGTATTTTGTGTGTTGCTAAGTTGTTAGTAAATAGTGGCTTCCTGCCTGTTGTGAATATATCTGTGATCCTCTGCTCTATATTACTGTATATGGCTTGGTTTCCTCCTTCTGTGCAGTCCCGCTCGTGTCCTGAGGAGGCGCTCGTGCACCACACACAGCTCATATGATCTTCAGTATTCAGAGCCATGCTAATGGATGTGGACAGGGTGAGCTGAAGGTGCCTGGCTGTTTTTAAACCCTCAAGGCGCTTCTGAAGCCCTCTGTTAAAAGACACATGCAAATAGGATAAGTTAAGAGCCAGTCAGGATAAGACGATCAATCGAGGCGGAGCTAATTAAATATTCCACGCCATTTGAAGTGCATAGCACGGCTCGCACACAGCAAATCAAGGCAGAACCTCAAGGCCAGTATAAACAGGCTCTGTTTGTGTGTGTGAGCCGCATCTTCTTCTCATTACAGATGGTGGATGTGTGAATGCACTCCTCAAGCTCAGGTATTACTGTACGCACAGCATTCTGGGCCTGCAGCAGTGAAGCCAGCTGTTTAAATCAGTCACGGAGCCATGTTGAGATCCCCAAATCTCAGAGTATGAACCAGACAGGGCCTTACAAATTTAAATACCAAAAGAAAAGTTTGTTAAGAACCAAAATCTGAAAGGATATGAAGATATCTTCAGTATTCCTTGAGTTACAGGCATGCAAACTTTGGAAAAATAATGATTTTGGAACAGTTTTAGTCGTAGAACCACATTGAGATCCCCAAATCTCTGGGTCTGAACCATATAGGAACTTAAAAATGAACATGATCAAATAAATGTTTGTTAACAACCTAAATCTGAAAGGATATTAAGATATCTTCAGTATTTCTTGAGAAACGGGGATGGAAACATTTGAAAAAAAACTGGGGACTACTGGTTAATTAGTTCAGCAGTGTTAAATCACTTAGTTGCAGTTTAATTGAACAAACCGTCTTTTGTGAAGTCAGGTCAGATGTGTGTGTCGATAACATCATCAGACACGAGAGCCAAAGCCGTAAAAGTGTCTTTTGAGAGCTAGCCTTTTGCTAAGCGTTGATGGGAAGCTGAATTACTCCTGAGTGCAGAAAGATCAAGGAGTGACATTTAACATCATGTAAAGAGTGAGTTCACACCGACCCTCTTTAGACGACTCTGGACTACACTACACTGCAAGTAAGGAATGCTATATATATATATATATATATATATATATATATATAATAATATATTATTGCACGTATAATGCAATAATATAAAAAGTTCATTAGATTGCATTCCAGTTCTTGTTAAAGGCTGGATGCTAAACTCATTGTAAATATCTATTTTTTATGCATTTGTCAGCTTTTATTAAAGATGACGTACATGCATTCCCTATCAAACTCATGGCTGGTGTTTTTAATGTCATGCTGTTTGGGTTACAGTGCTGCAAATCTTATTAATGCATTTGTACAATTTGCATGACTAAGTTGGAAAATGTAGAAAAATGATCTAATCTGAACTTTCACTCCTTGTTAAAACAACAACAACAACAAAAAACACGGAGATCATTGCAATCATAAAACTGAAAATAAAAAAACGAATGCATTAAAAAAATTAAGTTAGATTTTTTTATTATATGTAAAGTATGTAAGATATTTGCAAATGGTGCAAACTGTACTTTGTGTTCATTGTTATCTCAGCCTTGTTTTTATCCTATTGTCACTTTATATTCAATACATCCTACATTGCACTTAAAGTTAGTTCATGTAGCTTCTTGTAATCATAAAACTGATTTTTTTTTCAGAGATATTTGCATTTGATAAATGCTTTACGTTCTGGAAAACTTACATTAGAAACATGCAAAACATTGTCTGAAAATATGGCAGATCTTTACGCACCTAGTCCATAATTTACATCTTCCCTTAAATACTGTAAATCCTTTTTAGGATAAGATCTTTGAATAATGAGACCTTTCTGAGCTGATAGCAGTGGTAGAGACAGTGTTTCTCTGAATACAGTAGGTCGCTCAAACCGAGCCGCTTCTGAAGGAGAAAGACATGTTTTCATGCAGCGTGCTTGAAGACGAGCGTATGATAGACAAGTAAAGCGTCTTACATCGGATGAACAGACCGGATCACACAGCTGCCCTTTTCTCTCCGTCAGACTGAATCAGGTTCAGCGGGAGTTGTTTAATGTGAACTGTGCTCGATCTGACGCTCCTCGTTTTCTAACAGACAAACTGAGCCGGACAAACACTGCTTGATCTGTGCAGATTTCTCTCCTGATTCAGACCAGAACACTTTTTCACTGGAGGAAGTGTTATTATGATTATAGACTCTATGTGTTTGAGTTAAAATCATCTTAATGCTGGATGTGTTTCATCTTGTGTCTTCTCCAGATGTTCACTGATAGACTGGAGTGCTGTGGATTATTGTGATGTTTTTATCAGACTCTCATTCTGACGGCACCCATTCACTGCAGAGCATCCACTGATGAGACACTGATGCAATGGATCCGGGAACGTGTTCTGCTCTGCATCTGATCACACACACACACACACACACACACACACACACACACATTTATACGAGTCTCTGAAGCTCTCGGCTGTGGATAAATCAGGATCTGGAGTGTGCTGTACGAGGCTGTTTAACTTTTACAGCTAACCTATGTTTTAATCTGGCCTGGATCTCTCTCTGTTTCTCTTGAGGAGCGATTAAACTGTCAGGGAGTCATCATTTCTAACCTCCATGAGTTTGCTTTTGAATTGCAAATACACTGGTGTTGAGAACAAACTGCATCGACTCTGAAAAATAAAGATGCCACAGAAGAAGCGATGTAGTCTAATCATATTTTTGCAAATCATTATTTTGTGGTTTAGCACTTGATTTAGCTTTTAGTTAGATTTGTTTATTTGCTGCTTCTTATTAGCTAGTCACTTTTAGTTAACTACTTTTTCAAATGCACAATGTCAAAATGAAAAATACAATTCCATGTTAATTTTGTGTTTTATATTGTTGAAAATACACAGCATTTTTTCTCAATCTTAACAACAACAACGGCTTTACAGATGCTTTGTGCTTCATATTATTTGGTTATTTCCTTTTGCATGTTTTTGTTACTAGAAATTTCAATAAAAAGTTAAATAAAATAAAAGATAAATATATATAGACCTTAAAAAAAATACAAAAAAAAAGTCAAAAACATCATAAAATATGTAAAAATTGAACGGAAATGAAAATAAAACCTTGTCATAAGAATCATGAATCACAAATTTTAATAATTATTTACTTATATTATAAACACCTTAATTATTTAATGAGTAACTAAATTATTTATTTCATAAGTAGCTCAATTATTTATATTATTTAATACATAAATAATTGATTTAATAAGTAAATGCAATGTTTAAGTAACTAAATTAATTTAATATAATAAATCACTTAATTAAATTATTTAATATAGTAACTGAATTTGTAATTTCATGTATGCAATAAGTAATTATTTATTTATAAAATGTAACTTTCTTTAGTAATTAAACCATTTATTTCTTTCATTAGTAAATACATTGGTTATTTATAAAAGTTACTAAAATATTTATTTATTCGATAAGTAACTAAATTCTTTTCTATTTAGTTGCTCATTGAGTTAATTATTTATTGAGCGATTAATTCTAGAATTAAATGTGTTATTTTATGATTATATGGTGTACAGACTCCTGCCAGGTCTCTTCAGGGATGCTGTAAATGATTCAGACACACTGATCGCTCACATTATTCATGTATGGAAACATCGCAATTCATTTACTCTCCAATTAATGAAGCATGAATTATTCAGCACAAATGAAGCTGGAGGTGATTCCTGCGCGATCTCGAGAGATTCTTATGTCATCATTATTTTATATAAAGTGATGCGGTCTTTCATTAAAACCTGAGATTAGTCAACAGCACTTCCTGTTTTTCTCGCTTCATTTGTCAGGACACAAATCATCTGTGTTTCATGTAGAAATTACAATTATCTGAAAATGTGTTCATCCGAGATGTAGACGAGTTTGTTTCTTCATCAGGTTTGGAGAAATGTAGCACTGCATCAGTGTCTCATCAGTGGATGCTCTGCAGTGAATGGGTGCCGTCAGAATGAGAGTCTGATAAAAACATCACATTAATCCAGTCTATAAGTTAATGTCTTAAGACAATTAAAAACTTCTTTGATTCTTTGTTTTTAGGAACATTCTCAAAGTGTGAGCATTATTTCTGCTTCATTACTGGAATGTTTTCTTAAACATTTTAGTCGGACATATCTAACTTTTTGAAAAATTAATACATAGTAGTTTTAGAAAACATTCAAAAGTATCTTTCCTATATATATATATATATATATATATATGATCACAAGCCTCAAATGATCAATAAATCTCTCAGTTATTAAAATAAAAACAATAATTCTGCTTCTCTGGACAATCTCTGGTCTGATATTCCAGCAGAACGACGCTCAATCAAGGGATTTCATACAAACAGATCATGAAAGTGCTTTACAAATAACTCTGTGTGTAAGTAACACTTTCCATTGTCAGTCAGGACTCGGATTCTGACGGCACCCATTCACATCCATGAGACACTGATTCTCCAAACCTGATGAAGACACACACTCATCCTGATCTGGGATGAACACATTCAGTCATTCTTCTCTTTTGGGTGAACGATTCAAACACATCCTTGAGTTGAATGAAAACCGAATACTATTTTATAAATAATAAAAAACACCTTTAACTATTACCTGAAGTATTCCTGAAGTATTCCTGTAAACTCCACCAGAAGGTCATCCTTGTATTTCTTCATCACACACGTGCCAGTTTTCTTTTCTAAATCAGGAGATCCAGCGCGTTCAGAATTAGATTTGCTTTGGTGCGGCGTAGCCACTTTCTCTTTAATCTGTTTATTCATTCTCCGTCTCAGACCTCATTGAGATTCTATCGCCTCATATTTGCACATCCACTGTCTGAAACGGCCTTCCTCTTCCTCTCAGTTTAAAGCTCATTTCCCGAGCGGAGATGGACAACGATTGTTAGACGGCTGGCCTTCCGGATCTTCAGGGACTTCTTCTTCTTCACTTCTCAGGTAATTTCTGTGTGGAGCAGAACCTCATGCAACACAAACACATCAATCCTCGTGAGGTTTATTATACACGCTCACACGGAGAGATTCAGGCGCGTGGACGCTTCTAAAGGAATGTTCTGGGTTCAAGATCAATCAAATATACATATATTAAATACAGGTTTAAACAATGAAGTTAAATTACATATGGTTTTGAAATATTAAATAGATTAGTTCCACCAAAATACATCAATTTATCTGTGAAGCTTTTCTTCAGATATAACTAAAGTGGCTCAGCTGTTCAACTGGAAGTAATGAGCTTTATCATCCAGAGTTTAACTTCTATTGAACACTTTGTTCCTTTAACATGCAAAGCATTCTGGGAAATATATCTGACAATCAGTTCATCCCTCTCTCGTCTGTTATTCGGTTCATTAGGAGAGATCATATTTCTGGAAGTTAAGATCTTGATGTTTTGGAGGAGTCTGGAGGATTGATTATGATGGAGAAAAGCATGACGTCTCCTCGCATTGAGTTTCCCAGAAGATCTACTGAACTGCACAACCATTTAAACTCTCTTTATGAATATTCGTTTCGCTTGCAAAAGAAAAGGAAGAATAATTGAGCATCAACGTCTGATTAAACTCATTGACTGACGACAGTAACCTGGAAAAATATCAGTGCAATAGAGATAAAACTCAGATCTCAGAGCTATGGATGTTTGCTTCCACATGGAACAAAAAACATGAAAAAAAGGTAATTGTAACTTTTTAAAGTCTCAATTTCTGACATTGTTTTCAGATCATTGACACAAACTCAGAACTATGAGATACAGACGTACAGTTTTGAAAGGTAAAGACAGAATGTTTGGTATTTAAACTTGTAACAGTGAGGGGGAAAAAAACTGAATAAAACAGATTCGTAAGATGTGAACTTAAGAACCCAAAAATCTGAATTGTGATAAATTAAATTTAGAATTGCAGTAACAAAAACCCTCAAAATTATGAGAAATAATCTCAGAATTACCAGAAGTAATTATATATATATATATATATATATATATATATATATATATATATATATATATATATATATATATATATATATATATTAGTAAGATACAGTTTCAGAATTGAGTAAATAAAAAAAAAAAATTGCAAGATATAACAAAACAACAAAAAAAGTTAAAAGTAAATTTTGCTATTAAGTCAAAATGCTAAAAAAAATAATTGTGGGAGATCAACTGAAAACTCCAAAAACAGAAAAACAATATTGTGAGATATCATTTCAGAATTAAGGAAAAAAGTTACAATTGCAAGATATAAACTAAGGATCATAAGAAAAAGCAGAAATTGAGATTAAGTCAAAAATGCTCAAAGATAATTGTGGGAGATAAACTCAGAACGTCCCTCCCTGAAGGAGGGAACGGAGACGCCACCCAAAGCGCCGCGGGTGCTTCCTCTTGTGGGCCGCTGCGCCCCTGTTAGGTGTAGACCGGGGCTCGGAACAAGCAGCTCCACTCACCGATGTCAGAGCACCACCTCACCGGGTGAGACCAGGTAACACCGGGGAAAACGTTCCCATTCCGCTTGGAACAGGGACGCTGCGGAAGCCCCATCCTTCCCGGAGGAGCTCTCTGGGGCAAATACACACATAGCATCCGTCTAGGAGAATATGGAGAAATCTGAGGTGATTAAAACCCTCTTGAGAAGGCAGAAGTCACCGGGGAAACACAGGCTCTAAGGCCATGGACTACACACACACACACACACACACACACAGCTTCGGTCTCAGTACGGAACCCAGTCTTCCAGGGTTCTCACGGATCCATCATGAAGGCTCAGGACGTTCCGTCTGAGTTCTGCTGAGGTTTCGGAGCTCGTCAGTGATCAAGGAATTCAATTAGTCTCTGGCTGAGAGTTCAGAGTCGCTGGGATCTCCGCTAATTAACCTGCGTGGTCAGATGGGCCGACCTCATCCTCGTCTGCTCAGAAGCTCGTTAGAGGAACATGTTGAGTGTGTGAGTCTCGTGTCATCGGTCAGCGCTCACCAATTACACTCATCTGGACCGATCTCTGTCCATTAGTGCGGTCGTTCACCAGCTGAACCTGCACTCAGCTCCTGCTCCTCTCCAGTTTGGGAGGAGAAGTTAATGCTTCCGCTAATCAAGGACACATTCAGTTGATGAAGAGCGAAGGCACTCATAATGGTACAGAATATTTCGGTCTCAAATAAATGCTGTTCTTTCTAGACCTTCTGTTAAAAAAATACACGTCAGCAAAAATATATGGGATAATACTCGTTTACTTTAGATGTAAATCTGTAAGTTTTCTGTTGGTTCCTCAACTGCTTCCTAAATTAAAAAAAAAAAAAAAAAAAATATTAGTTAAAACTAAAATATGCAATTCATAATTCTTAAATATTATTTAAATATTATTACAATAGAGTTCAATATTATGGAATAGTTAATTTTTTTATTGTTTCTGCTTACCAAGACTACATTTATTTGTTCAAAAATACAGTAAAAATTGTGAAACATGTTTAATTTTAACGTAATGTGAATCTGTGTTAAAGTGTAATTTATTTCTGTGATGCTCCTCTGTATTTTCAGCATCATTCCTCCAGTCTTCAGTGTCACATGATCTTCAGAAATCAGAATAATATGATGATTTACTGCTGGAGAAATGAGATGTTTTTCTGACTGTAGGTTCATACAGTATGTCAGGTTTCGCAGGGTTAATAAACTAAGAGCCGCTGTATTATTGCTCTCCGTGCAGTAAATGAGTGTTGTTACTGCGGTCCGGTGTTTTGCTGGATCTCGGATTATTCTGCGGTTCAGGAAGCAGTCATTTGGGTTTCTATCGGATGTTCCTGACCTCGGTAAACAGGCGAGGAGAAAGCCTGTCCTGAAACACAACAGCATAAATCAATGTTTGCAGCTTTCAGAGGAGCTGGATAAGATAATGGAGAAATGTGTGCACTGAATAATAATCACGCTGAGAGACGTTCACACCGCTGAGATTAATATGCTGCTCCGATCTCATTTCAGACATAAATCATGTGCTAATGAGTGACAGCACACTGTGCAAAGTCACACTCAGATGTTTATCATATAGAAATTAATCATTCGTCACATGACATCTCTGTCACTGTCACCAAATCAGAACTTTTGGTTAAATTATCACTTCAAGTGTGATTGCATCAAATAAAAATTGCTGCTACGTCTTGTATTAATCCTTCTCCAAAACAAATTCTGTAATATGCACATAAACAGACAAGATACTACTAAATATTGTTGAAACTTCATTTTCTGTAAAGTTTCTTGCAATGATTTGTATTGTAAAAAGTGCTATACAAATAAACTTGAACTGACAGTGACTTTGTATTTTTTCAGAAGAATAACTTTAGGAGTTCAGCTCGGAGTTTGAGCATCTTGCTGTTTCAAGAGCTTCACCGTCTTACAGAAGAAGGACTCTGAGAGACGGACTCTGATCCTCTGGGATTATTAGACGTTATTAGAGGCTCAGTGCAGATAAAACTCCCTGCTTTCACATCGGATGTGTTTCCCTCATGCAGCGCAGATATTGATCTGCGGTTACACGACTCTCCTCCTCTCAGCTGATGTGAATAAAGGCACATCTCTCTCAGGAGATCAACACGGACATCTGCAGCAAACACCAGGAGAAAACCCTCTGTATGAGAGAACACAGGCCAAACATTCAGCTCTTACTACACTGGGAACAACTGATGTAGAAACAACACTCACTCAGAAACTGGAACTACTCTTCACAAATACTTAAACAGAAATGTATGAAAGACTGTTTCTGCCACAGGGTGCAACTTTTTTTCTTATCTCACTACAACCAAGATTTGAGATTTAAACTCAGTCGCAAAATAAAATGAATAATCACAATATAAACTAAGTAGTACAAGTTATTATCTCATAACTGCGATGAAAACTTACAATCAAGGCATAAACTAAAATTCAGAATATAAACTCAGATAACGACACACTCAGAATCACGATATAAGCACAATATAAACACGATATATCCTCAGAATCACGATATATCCTCAGAATCACGATATAAACACGATATATCCTCAGAATCACGATAAGCACGATATATCCTCAGAATCACAATATAAACACGATATATCCTCAGAATCACAATATAAGCACAATATATCCTCAGAATCACAATATAAACACGATATATTCTCAGAATCACGATATATCCTCAGAATCACAATATAAGCACGATATATCCTCAGAATCACAATATATCCTCAGAATCACGATATAAGCACAATATATCCTCAGAATTGCAATATCCTCAGAATCACGATATAAACACGATATATCCTCAGAATCACGATATATCCTCAGAATCACAATATAAGCACGATATATCCTCAGAATCACAATATATCCTCAGAATCACGATATAAGCACAATATATCCTCAGAATCACAATATAAACACGATATATTCTCAGAATCACAATATAAACACGATATATCCTCAGAATCACAATATATCCTCAGAATCACAATATAAACACGATATATCCTCAGAATCACAATATAAACATGATATATCCTCAGAATCACGATATAAGCACGATATATCCTCAGAATCACGATATATCCTCAATCACAATATAAGCACGATATATCCTCAGAATCACAATGTATCCTCAGAATCACGATATAATCACGATATATCCTCAGAATCACGATATCCTCAGAATCACGATATATCCTCAGAATCACAATATAAACACGATATATCCTCAGAATCACAATATATCCTCAGAATCACAATATATCCTCAGAATCACGATATAAACACGATATATCCTCAGAATCACAATATAAACACGATATATCCTCAGAATCACAATATAAACACGATATATCCTCAGAATCACAATATATCCTCAGAATCACGATATAAGCACGATATATCCTCAGAATCACAATATATCCTCAGAATCACGATATAAGCACAATATATCCTCAGAATCACAATATAAACACGATATATTCTCAGAATCACAATATAAACACGATATATCCTCAGAATGACAATATATCCTCAGAATCACAATATAAACACGATATATCCTCAGAATCACAATATAAACATGATATATCCTCAGAATCACGATATAAGCACGATATATCCTCAGAATCACGATATATCCTCAATCACAATATAAGCACGATATATCCTCAGAATCACAATGTATCCTCAGAATCACGATATAATCACGATATATCCTCAGAATCACGATATCCTCAGAATCACGATATATCCTCAGAATCACAATATAAACACGATATATCCTCAGAATCACAATATATCCTCAGAATCACGATATATCCTCAGAATCACGATATAAACACGATATATCCTCAGAATCACGATAAGCACGATATATCCTCAGAATCACAATATAAACACGATATATCCTCAGAATCACAATATATCCTCAGAATCACGATATAAGCACAATATATCCTCAGAATCACAATATAAACACGATATATTCTCAGAATCACAATATAAACACGATATATCCTCAGAATCACAATATAAGCACGATATATCCTCAGAATCACAATATATCCTCAGAATCACGATATAAGCACAATATATCCTCAGAATTGCAATATCCTCAGAATCACGATATAAACACGATATATCCTCAGAATCACGATATATCCTCAGAATCACAATATAAGCACGATATATCCTCAGAATCACAATATATCCTCAGAATCACGATATAAGCACAATATATCCTCAGAATCACAATATAAACACGATATATTCTCAGAATCACAATATAAACACGATATATCCTCAGAATCACAATATATCCTCAGAATCACAATATAAACACGATATATCCTCAGAATCACAATATAAACATGATATATCCTCAGAATCACGATATAAGCACGATATATCCTCAGAATCACGATATATCCTCAATCACAATATAAGCACGATATATCCTCAGAATCACAATGTATCCTCAGAATCACGATATAATCACGATATATCCTCAGAATCACGATATCCTCAGAATCACGATATATCCTCAGAATCACAATATAAACACGATATATCCTCAGAATCACAATATATCCTCAGAATCACAATATATCCTCAGAATCACGATATAAACACGATATATCCTCAGAATCACAATATAAACACGATATATCCTCAGAATCACAATATAAACACGATATATCCTCAGAATCACAATATATCCTCAGAATCACGATATAAGCACGATATATCCTCAGAATCACAATATATCCTCAGAATCACGATATAAGCACAATATATCCTCAGAATCACAATATAAACACGATATATTCTCAGAATCACAATATAAACACGATATATCCTCAGAATCACAATATATCCTCAGAATCACAATATAAACACGATATATCCTCAGAATCACAATATAAACATGATATATCCTCAGAATCACGATATAAGCACGATATATCCTCAGAATCACGATATATCCTCAATCACAATATAAGCACGATATATCCTCAGAATCACAATGTATCCTCAGAATCACGATATAATCACGATATATCCTCAGAATCACGATATCCTCAGAATCACGATATATCCTCAGAATCACAATATAAACACGATATATCCTCAGAATCACAATATATCCTCAGAATCACGATATATCCTCAGAATCACGATATAAACACGATATATCCTCAGAATCACGATAAGCACGATATATCCTCAGAATCACAATATAAACACGATATATCCTCAGAATCACAATATATCCTCAGAATCACGATATAAGCACAATATATCCTCAGAATCACAATATAAACACGATATATTCTCAGAATCACAATATAAACACGATATATCCTCAGAATCACAATATATCCTCAGAATCACAATATAAACACGATATATCCTCAGAATCACAATATAAACATGATATATCCTCAGAATCACGATATAAGCACGATATATCCTCAGAATCACGATATATCCTCAATCACAATATAAGCACGATATATCCTCAGAATCACAATGTATCCTCAGAATCACGATATAATCACGATATATCCTCAGAATCACGATATCCTCAGAATCACGATATATCCTCAGAATCACAATATAAACACGATATATCCTCAGAATCACAATATATCCTCAGAATCACAATATATCCTCAGAATCACGATATAAACACGATATATCCTCAGAATCACGATAAGCACGATATATCCTCAGAATCACAATATAAACACGATATATCCTCCGAATCACAATATAAACACGATATATCCTCAGAATCACGATATAAACACGATATATCCTCAGAATCACGATATATCCTCAGAATCACAATATAAACACGATATATCCTCAGAATCTCGATAAGCACGATATATCCTCAGAATCACAATATAAACACGATATATCCTCAGAATCACAATATATCCTCAGAATCACGATATAAGCACAATATATCCTCAGAATTGCAATATCCTCAGAATCACGATATAAACACGATATATCCTCAGAATCACGATATATCCTCAGAATCACAATATAAGCACGATATATCCTCAGAATCACAATATATCCTCAGAATCACGATATAAGCACAATATATCCTCAGAATCACAATATAAACACGATATATTCTCAGAATCACAATATAAACACGATATATCCTCAGAATCACAATATATCCTCAGAATCACAATATAAACACGATATATCCTCAGAATCACAATATAAACATGATATATCCTCAGAATCACGATATAAGCACGATATATCCTCAGAATCACGATATATCCTCAATCACAATATAAGCACGATATATCCTCAGAATCACAATGTATCCTCAGAATCACGATATAATCACGATATCCTCAGAATCACGATATATCCTCAGAATCACAATATAAACACGATATATCCTCAGAATCACAATATATCCTCAGAATCACAATATATCCTCAGAATCACGATATAAACACGATATATCCTCAGAATCACAATATAAACACGATATATCCTCAGAATCACAATATAAACACGATATATCCTCAGAATCACAATATATCCTCAGAATCACAATATATCCTCAGAATCACGATATAAGCACGATATATCCTCAGAATCACAATATATCCTCAGAATCACGATATAAGCACAATATATCCTCAGAATCACAACATAAACACGATATATTCTCAGAATCACAATATAAACACGATATATCCTCAGAATCACAATATATCCTCAGAATCACAATATAAACACGATATATCCTCAGAATCACAATATAAACATGATATATCCTCAGAATCACGATATAAGCACGATATATCCTCAGAATCACGATATATCCTCAATCACAATATAAGCACGATATATCCTCAGAATCACAATGTATCCTCAGAATCACGATATAATCACGATATATCCTCAGAATCACGATATCCTCAGAATCACGATATATCCTCAGAATCACAATATAAACACGATATATCCTCAGAATCACAATATATCCTCAGAATCACGATATAAACACGATATATCCTCAGAATCACAATATAAACACGATATATCCTCAGAATCACAATATATCCTCAGAATCACAATATATCCTCAGAATCACGATATAAGCACAATATATCCTCAGAATTGCAATATACTCAGAATCACGATATAAGCACGATATATCCTCAGAATCACGATATATCCTCAATCACAATATAAGCACGATATATCCTCAGAATCACAATGTATCCTCAGAATCACGATATAATCACGATATATCCTCAGAATCACGATATCCTCAGAAGCACGATATATCCTCAGAATCACAATATAAACACGATATATCCTC
>NC_068415.1:1161929-1209429 GCF_023724105.1 Carassius gibelio
TTTTTCCATTTAAGTACATAATTATTATTATTATCATTTGAGTTTTTTTTTTTTATTAATATCAGAATACAATTCATTTCAGAGCTGCATTACAGAAGGTCTTATGCGAATAATCAAATTCACGTCTAGTTTTCCGCTTGAACATTTTGAGATCATGCGCTTCATTTGCGTGTGAAATTAACTTCACAACAATGGGGGGGGGGGACTTTCTGCCAGCTGAGTTCATGCATATATATTTCTCAAAATATAATATACGATAATTTTCAATATATTACTGTTATCGTGTCATGAAATGTAGTTTTACAGGTATTTCAGGCGAGAATGTAGTTGTTTTAAACTCAAATATGCGGTTTATTTATAAATCAGCGTCTATAAAAAAAAAAAAAAAAGGTTTCGGCGATTTCGGAGATGAGCTCTACGCGATCAACGGGGGCTCAGTGATCATGTATCCGTCCAGAACAGCCTCACCTCGGCTAGATCTTCAGACATTTGCCGCTGGATCTGATGTCTCTTGGCTCAAGATAAAATATAATTTGTTTGGGGTAAAACGAAACGTTTCTTATCTTTGGCCTTTATTCAATTAATCTATTAATATGTTTTATATATGTAGGCAGGGGCGGCGTTAGGGGTTAACAGGAAGTAAAACCCCACCAGCCAACACACTTGAACGCCAAGATACAACAGCTTCAGGTATCTGTAACTTTTAATCATAGTATTATATTTCTTTTTCGGTTTTAAATTGAGTCTTAGAGATTTAACATTACATTTTGAACATCTAACAGTTAACGGTTGCGCAGCACAGTCTTTAGGACACACACAGCGTTATTATGTTTGCTAAGCACGATCTGTGGCAGACCTTTCTGTCAGGACAACAATTCAATAAACAAGATAATAAAAAAAAGACATATTTCGCAAAGGAAATGTTTCCAAACAAAGCATGTTGTTGTGCTCTGCAGCAAGACACAGTGGTGTTTAGAGTGTATAGAGCCCTGCGTTTATAATTATACTATATAATATAACTATATGAACCCGCTTTGAACTCCCGAACTGACTCAAATGATTCGCGATCCCCAAATTGACTCAAATGATTCATGAACCCGCTTAGAACTCTCGAATTGACTCAAATGATTCGCGATCCCGCTACGAACTCCCGAACTGGAGTCAGTTTTTTCGGTTTAGAGCTACAGGATTTGTGGAGTAGCAGGGCCCCCAAATAGATTGACAAAAAAGTCATAATAGGAACAAGAAATACTTCCACTACTACTTCGTTTGTGATGGTAGTTTATTTTTTTGGATATTAAGACGCAATGTTTTCACTTTATTGATGACCTGACTTTGTCCTGTGAATGCGTTGCTCTCGGCGACAGTTAACGGTTATTTTATCATACGTTAGCCTACTGCATCACTAACAGTTCCTCTCAGATGACGACAAATTTCTTCATCCGCCCGGATAAGGAGAAGCGCTTTAATTTCACCGTCACTTCAGTTGGATGACATTTATTTTATTAAACAGTTCGTGAATGAGTCACATTTTTATGATTGGCCCGGAGTAGACGTCTTACATCACTGCGTTCTGAACTCGTACGTGCTCATACCGGTAATTTTCCTTTTGCGTTCACACACAGCAGAATTCTGGAAATTTACTGGTAATGTTACAACTTCTTAGACCGGTAAATTTCCAGAACGAATTTACCGGTATTTTTTAAAAGATCCTGTTCACACAGGATCTGTTTATGGCAATTTACCGGTAATTTTTCGGAACAGTCTGTATGCGTGAAAGGGCTTAAAGAGTGACGTGCAGAAAAGTAAAGCGCAATGGAAAAATGGTATCGCAAGCTCAAACTAGACTGACACGCAAAATAAAAGCAGCGTTGCAAATAAATTAATAGATATGACCATGGAAAATATTTTTTGCAAAATCATTTTTGTTTGCAAAAAGCCAGTGTATTTTCCTCAATACTTGAAATAAAAGGTTTTAAATTTGTTTTTGTATATTTTAAACAAGGTAAATCTTTCTGAATTATTAAAATTAACATACATGGATTTTTCTGGGCTAAGCCCCGGATCTCCACTCACCCTAGACCCACCCCTGTATGTAGGTCATTTTTATTCTGGTCGCTGTAAAAATATGAACTTTTGTCAAAGCTCCGGTTGACTGCATCAGTTGTTCCTTCATTTTTTATGAGTGGCTCCGAGCAGGCTCCTGATTGGTTAACGCGGCGCGAATTGACGGCAAAATTAAAAATGTTCAACTCGGGCTTCAGACGCGAATTCGCGTCAAACGCTTAATTCGCGCCGCGAGACCTCCAGACACTCGTAAACGCGCCTTTGCATTGATTTAGCATTGAAATCATTCGCGCCAGACGCTCTATTCGCGTTTGGTGTGATCACGGGTGCATCTGTTTCCCCTTGCTGAATTGATATGCCTATGTTGCCGTTTTCCAGTTTACTCTTCATGCAGTAAACATTATTTGTGGATGTTTTCAGCCAGCATCACTACAGAACCTTAATGTTCTCATGTGTCACACAACACCTGCTGGCTTTTTTTTCTCTTCTTTCCCTATCTGGCAATTCATCATAGGCCACTTAAGCCGCGTTTCCACTGCAGGAACTTTACCCAGGAACTAGGGACTTGGTCCGGTACTTGGTGTGTTTCCACCGCAGGAACCAGGAACTAAATAAAAGTTCTGGGTAAAAAAAATGCCCCCCAGAAAGTCCCTGCTGGCGAGGTGGTACTTTTTTTAAAGTTCTGGAACTTTTGGGGGCGGGACTTTGGCGCTAAACATGCTGATTGGTTGAGTTCAACCACCATTTATTCGGATCAACATTTTCAAAATATTACTGTTATTGTGTCATGAAATGTAATTTTAAAAGTATTTCAGGCGAGAATGTAGTTGTTTGAAACTCAAATCTGTGGTTTATTTATAAAGACAGCGCCTATTTAAAAATGTGTTTCGCCGATCTCTGCGACGGTGAGCTCCACTCGATCAGCGGGAGCTCAGTCCTCATGTATCCGCAGAGAGCAGCCTCTCCTGGGATAGATTTTCTGATATGTGCCGCTGGCTCTGATGTGTCTTTAGTGGTTAAACATAAAATATAATTCAGCTGCGGGGTAAATCTAACAGGTTTTCTTTGGTTGGTATTCAATTTATCTATATGTTAAAATGAAAATAAAAAAGGCAAATTTATATAATATTTTGTTTCATTGTAATGGCTGCAAATACACATTTCCCTGAACTAAGTACATTTCTGCAGCTGTTATTATGCTTAAATGAAAACGAAAGGAGGCAGTGGTATTTGATATCATATTTCCTTTTATTGTAAATATACAGTAAGGAAAATTGCAGTAGCCAAGACGAGCTGACTGAAGTTATCAAGTATGCTGCTGTTTATAGATTTACCGGACTTGCGTAGTCGCGGACATCACACTCCCAAGACTAATGCACAAAGCCTGAACCAACTACCGAGGATGTACATCCAAAATCAGCGTACTTTTTTTTTTTTTTTAATCAGTGGTACTTTGTATTGAGAAACGCGCGCAGACCTACGTCACCAGTCTATTTGCCTAATCTACCCGGTACTTTACACAAACGCAGAAAGAAACAGGTCTGGGGGGGGTGGGGGGGGGAAGTTCCTGGGAAAAAAAAGTTCCTGGTACAAATGTTCCGGGTAATTTCGGTGGAAACGCGGCATTAGTATGTCCCAAATGAATCGAAAACTCATGTAAACGGTCCACCGAATCTTTAAATTTGAATTAAAAGATAAAATACATGTAAACGTGGCTATTTAGATCACGTTCTTATAAGCATATGTATAGAAACCATAGAGCGATGAATGCGTGCTTTCGAAGCTGCAAACAAAGAAACACCAGTGACATTGAGATTTCGCCGCTAGTACAGCGAACCCCTGATGCTGTGTTCACACCAAACGCGAATAGAGCATCTAGCGCGAATGATTTCAATGTTAAGTCAATGCAAAGGCGCGTTTACGCGCGTCTGGAGGTCTCGCGGTGCGAATGGGGCGTTAAGCGCCGCGCGGAAGACGCAAATTCGCCTCATTCGCGCGTCTAGTTCGGGAGAATGACGCGAATTGACGCGCGAACAGGGCGCTTCGCGCGAAACGCACGTTAAGCGCGAATGGTGCTTTTTGTGCATTTAGCGTTTGACGCGAATTCGCGTCTGCCGCCCGAGTTGAAAAATTTGAACTTTGGCGTCAATTCGCGCCGCGTGAACCAATCAGGAGCATGCTAGGAGTCACTCATTCAACAGTATGTTCCTGCAGCCTCCGGTTGTGCAGGAATACCCTTCTCCACTCATTCAACAAGGAGGAATGACTGATGTTGTCAGTGAGTAGTCAACCGGAGCTATATGACAAAATGAACAGTAATAAAAAGGACCTATATATAACATATTAATAGATAAATTGAATAAAGGCCAAAGATAAGAAACATTTCATTTTACACCAAACGAATTATATTTTCTCTTGGACCACTAAAGAGACATCAGAGCCAGCGGCAAATGTCAGAAGATCTATCCGAAGTGAGGCTACTCTCGGCGGATACATGATGACGGAGCTCCCGCTGGTCGCATGGAGCTCATCTCCGAGATCGGCGAAACACATTTTTTTAAACAGACGCTGTCATTATAAATAAACCGCATATTTGAGTTTAAAACAACTACATTCTCGCCTGCAATACTTTTAAAACTACATTTCATGACACAATAACAGTAATATTTTGAAAATTATCCGAATAAAAATGGCGGTTGAAAATGCTGCGTGAACTCAGCTTGCAGAAGCCCCCCCATGACGCGAATTCGCGTCTGTTGTGAAGTTAATTTCAGGCGCGAATGAAGCGAATGATCTCAAAATGGTCAAGCGGCAAACTAGGCGCGGTAGACGCGAATTTGACGCTCTATTCGCGTTTGGTGTGAACACAGCATGAGAATGCTGGTCTCATTAACCCTGTTATCATGGCTTTATCGGTGTGTCCTCAGAGCGATTGCATGATCTACCTGCTCCAGGTGTATAAACACAGGCAGTGCTTTAAGTGGGCTGGTACGCACAGGTACTCAGTACCGCCACATCCAAATATAGCTCTTGAGCGTACCACCACCTCTACATGCGCCCAGAACGTGCTTTTAGGGTAAAGTTACGTTCATTTGGACATCTGTTTTAATAGAGGTTTTAATCCTTTGCCTTCACTGCTGCTTTTCAGAGCGCCCTTCAAAATGCACGCTTCCTAATTCTTTCTAGTTCGGAGTATGGAGCGTGAATCATTTGATTCAGTTCGGGAGTTCGGAGCTGGTTCTCGAATCATTTGAGTCAGTTTGGAAGTTTGAATGCAGTAATGCAGTAGATCTTTCTAAGGGTATTTTTTTCAAAATCCTTTTGCACATTAAATTTATGTTCAGTAGTTCTTTCTAGCTCAAGCAAATCCACAAACTAATAAAAGGATTTATTATTAAGGTTGCCTGTTGACTGCTGTATATAAAAGCCCTTCAATAGTTGTTACCTCAGGGGATCTGGGGAATCATCAAAAAAAAAAAAATATATATATATATAATAGAGTACCGGCACCTCTTTTGGGACACTTAAAGCACGAACACAGGCAGGGGCGTAGCACCAAATTTTGGGCCCTGGGTACAAACCATCTTGCTGGGCCCCCGTACCAAATAGCATAGTGATACCAATGGGTGGGATATTTTGAAGAAAGTCAGTAACCAAACGACTGATGGACCCCATTGACTTCCATAGTCGGAAAAAAAATACTATGGAAGTCAATGAGGACCAGCAACTGTTTAATTGCCAACCTTCTTTAAATTATCTTCTTTTGTGTTTGGCAGGAGAAAGGAAACCATACAGGTTTGGAACAACTTGAGGGAGAGTAAATGATGACAGAATTTTCAATTTTGGGTGAACTGCCCCTTTAAAGTTTAAATGTGTACAATAACAATGTACCCATTTTGCTTATTTCCTCTTAACACTTAATTACTAATTACTAAGTGTTAAAACAGGAAATTCCGCTAAAAGCTCACCTTGTCTCATGGCCGCGGGAAGTGGGGGTGCTGGGGGTGCTGCAGCACCCCCTAGTGACGAGAGGGAGATAAAAAAAATGTAGGCCTATTAAAATATTTTGCACAATTTATAAATTCCTTATGAATATTTTAGAAAATGATTTTGACACACGTAGGCTATTACGTATATATTTTGGATTTTAATTTCATATTTTGAGGCCTAATCAACACAGGTTCGGAAGTTACGTTGTCAACGTCAGGCAGGCAGGTTTGGTCGCCGAGTAACGAGGTTTCCCGCTCGTTCCATGCAGAATACATCCATCTTTATATAATACAGCGCACCTCGACATTTGGACACCTGTAACCAGGGCACCCCGCCTGCATGTAGCTCAGGTAAGAGCATTGTGCTGCCGCGCTTGTAACATTTATTTTTTTGGCAACAAGTGTGGGATCAGCTTTGACTAGCCAAGCAATTGTAAGTAGTACACTATAGTATTTTTGTAAGGTGGTGGGGATGGAGATGGAGAGTATTATTTCGTTCGTGTGTTCTTTGCGTAATGGTTGTGGAGAACTGTTAAATAACGTTTAAATAGTTGGAGATTATTTCCTTTTTGTTTGTGTAAAAAGGTTGGAGATGGAGACAGAAAGCTTTATACTGTGCGTGTGTTCTTTGCGTAATGGATGTGGAGAACTGTTCAATAAACAAATTGCTTAAATAGTCAGAGATTATTTCCTTGTGGTGTGCGAAAAAAGATTTTGGAGTTAATAGAGTTGCGTGTGAAATAAACGTGCAGTGACTCAAGCCAGCTGACCAAATCGATTGCATTGTTTTAGCGTTATTGTGAAGTTTGATTAATATTATATTTTGTTGTAATATTATTTGTTGTATCTAAATAAGTTGCATGTATGTATAGGCTATCTGAAATTGTAATGAAAGTAATTATTTCGTTTTCTTTCGATTATTAAACTATTATTTCTGATTCTGCTTCAGATTAATAACGCATTGCGCATATCTGAGAACTGATGTCTGTGTGTTTCAGACCCTGGCTGGCTGTGCACTGAAGTGTATATGACAATAAAGTAGTAAATCTCAATGTATTTATTTTTAAAATGTATTTTAAATAGGCCTATAGGCTCATAGGTTTTTTGTCAAAAAAAAAAAAAACACAGCACCCCCTGTTCAAAATTACTTCCCGCGGCCCTGCCTTGTCTCACTGTCACATCCACCTCACTGTCACTGCTTTCACCTGGCCATGATGAGGGGCCTGCTGCTGCAGGGTCTGAAACTGAAATATATGGCTTCAAATGGTTGCTAAAATATCCTTTATTGTCATAATACCTTTTTAAAGTGTAGGCTAAGTGCAAGTTAATTGCTGATTATTTGTCTGTTTAAAATAAATGCAGACTATAGAATCACAGGGTACACTAACCACCAAACTAGACATTCAGTCTTTACGTTTTAAAATAAGTAATTTTAGATCATTAAGATGTGCATTAAACTGATAACAATCCTGAGCGTGCGCGAGCTAATTTGCATAATAATGCGGTAAAATAGGCGCTAACGATCTGTGTTTTCGCGGGTGTTAGATTTTGACAATGGAGGGAAAAATAATGTTTTCATGTAAACTTCTGACTCTGGGGAGAACTCCTCCAAGAGTAGATATTTATGTTAAAACAATGTCAATGCTCGATTATGCATTTGGAGCTCACCTTTCTTTTAAAAAAACCTGAGTGAGCAACTGCTTGTCCTCATTTGCCTTTCTCTCATTAATCTTCGTTTCTTTTCGTTTTTGAGCCCCTGATTTTCCTTTCTTAAGGAAAGACATGACTCTTCCCCTGTCTTCCTAGTTCATATCACGGCTATCTCCAGCTCCTGTCTTATTTTACTGTCTATGCTCCTGTCTCATTAACTGATTCACCGCTGGTCCGCAGCTGAAGCACCTGAACTGCGGGTCGTACCATTTACATTGATTCGAGAGGGGTGGTGGGGCCCTGCACAGAATGAAAATGACTTTGTTATACCAAACCAGTGCCTAACTACAAGTTTAGTTTTGCACAGGAACTTTTTTATTTGTACATAATTGCTATACAAATGTTAGTGCATATGTATGTATAGAAAACTGACTTTTAAGCCCCCCCCCCTGCCTCGGGCCCTGGGTACTCGGTACCCTTTACCCCCCCAGTCCGACGCCCCTGCCCGAGAGTGTTCAAAAACACATATAATATTTTAACAGGCAAGCTGCGAGCTGTTTGAAATTAATCTGCAGGCTGGACTTTGGAGACCCACAAGTGCTGGTGTTGTTAATCATGGCTATTCTTCTTTTTATTTTCAGGTTGATTTATGTATAATTGTGTTCTAAAAGCTAACCAAAGTACATGTTTCATTCACTTTATGTTTGCTTTTATGAAGGCTGAAAAACAACTTTAAGAACACAAAGTTAATTCAGTGGGTTTCAGAGGTGTCAAGTAACGAAGTACAAATACTTCGTTACTGTACTTAAGTAGAAATTTGGGGTATCTATACTTTACTTGAGTAATTATTTTTCAGCCGACTTTTTACTTCTACTCCTTACATTTTCAGGCAAGTATCTGTACTTTCTACTCCTTACATTTAAAAAAATAGCTTCGTTACTGCTATTTCAAACCGGATTGTTATCGTTCAGAGAGAGAGAAAGAAAAAAACCCTATCCAGATAAATCGCGCCATCAGGATGGAGTGAATTTGATTGTGGTTGGATGAGAAGTATACACATATACCTTTCCGACACCCTATTGGTCCATACGCGATCCATCACACCTGCACATGACACAAGTCACATCACACTGCATAGACAGTTTTGGGTTCGTTTATCAAAAAATATATTTCTTAAAAGTAGGTTGGAACCAGTAGTATCCGATCGCCTCAGAGTCAGTCCGCTTAAATTTCAAATGAAACCGGCGTCAGTCCGGTCTCCTCCCGTCTTTCAGCGCGCTCTTCAATCCGCCGACCACGGTGGAGCAGCGCGAGCTCAAACAGAGACAGAGGACACAAGGTGTGTGTTTACCGATAGATTGTTAGAATATCTGTATCTGTGAAGTTCTTTGTCATAAATACAGTTTACAAGAGGTTTCTCATCTAGTGTAAAGTTTTCGCTTGTCACCGCTAATCACGAAACAGCTGTTTCCTTACACTTATTTAAATATACTTCATTTAATCATACGTACATACACTACTGTGCAAAAGTCTTAGGCAGTATTTTCACTTAAAAGAATGGTGTTCGGCCAGTTATTTATATATTTTGCTGTAGAGTGTCACTGTCAGTATAAAATATCAGTTTACAATTCCAAACATTCATTTTGCCATCGTCAAACTGCTTGTTCATTCAAAATCGCACTAGATTATTATTAAAATTAATGGCAAACTACTGTCCTACTGACACATTGCAGCAAAAGATATAAATAACTGGCTTAAAACCCTTTTTTGGGGTGAAAACACTATTCTTTCTTTTCCATAAGACTTTTGCACAGTACTGTATTTTAAAAACGACATTGTTGCTACTTTATAAAGAATGAGCATACAGTCATTCACAGAACTGATTTAAGACAGTGACAGACAGCACTCATCTTAACTAAATATCAGAGTGAGTGACAGAGATACAGTAGAAACATTATGTGTGGTTTTGTATTAAATAATGACCCAGATTGTGAAATACATTTATTAGCCTTAGATTAAGGGAAGCACAACTTGGGAAATGAGAGCATCCAAGGTGAAAGCTATGGATTTATTTTAAATATTTGTAATGTTCTTTAATGTTATCCATAGTTTTTTTTGTAGTTCTTTTTTTTTTTTTAAGTATCGGTTCAGGCACGTTGAGGCGCCAGTACCATTTTAAAAGTATCGAAAAGGCACTGGACCCTACTTAAAAGTTATTATTTATTTCTCACTACTGGCTCATTTGCCAAATGGGTGCTTTCTCTTCATCCTCCACAAATTAAGCTACTGTAGGTAGTTGGGTAGTGAGATGTTTTAATAAATTATCGTTTGCGATTAATGACGCAAATGACAATGTTGTGATATCTAGGCTATAGAGCATCACAGTCCCACCCACAGCTGGTGCCGGAACTAAAAATTCAATGCAATTTCTGCATTGACATTTGGGGTATAAGCCATAAAAACGTAACCATACATGGTAGACTTAAAACCAGCTACGGCTGTACTAAGCAACAGTATATGCTCATATAAACGTATAAAGATCATGGGGGCACTAACCTTGTTTTGATCTAAATGCCTTTTATTCGCTATGTCTTGGCTAAGTACTTCATTACCCACAATCCCACAATCCCACAGTGATGCATCTGATTGGTGGAGCTCGTATAACCGTCTGGTTAAACCCCTCGAAGGTCCGTGAAGACTGAAGATCATTAATAAAAAAATAAAATAAAATAAAAACCTGTATTGCGTTTTTGCACGGTAGACTTATCAGTGCAATCATGATCTCCTTGGCTGCCATTGAGAGTTTTGCAGGGAGGTTGGTCACTTTAGTTAGCATTATCGTCCACTTTAGCTAGGCTACTGTAGCCTCCATATGAAATGAGTCATATCAAGCATTTTATAATGCCACTGTCAAAACAATATTTAGCCTAGACATACCTTTTTGTGCATTTACTGAACATTTGTGTAATGGCAACGACATGTGTTGACGACTGAGCAGTGATTGCAGTCAGATACAAAGCACTGCACCATTGCTGACGTTATCGTTAACCACTTTCACACACGCACACAATATAAAATACACGATGATAAAATAAAAATCAATACACAATACATATATAAAACACTATTTATTTACACGATTAATACTGAAAGAACTGCTATTACTGCACATTCACTATATAAAATAAAATTCACTGGAGGAAAAAGTTCGCGCGAGCGGCCGTCATCAGATTTGGATGTCGCTCAAAAGGCTCGTTGCCTCGTTCGCAGTTGTGGTTTCAGTCGAATTCAATGGGGCGCGGTGGTTTATGGGATGAGTAGTTCCTGCGCTCGAAATGAAAATATGTACACAGTCTTGTACCTTTGACTTTTTTGGGATTTTGTCTTAATTTTTTCACTTGAAATGATATGTTATATGCTTCTGAGTTCAGCCGTAGCTGGTTATCCTCACACATGCTCTAAAACTCTTTAGATACGGATTTTTCCGAAAGTGAATGGGAGAAATGAATGGGAAATTTACTTCCGGCACCAGAGCTCTCTCGGGCTGTGGGTGGGACTGTGAAGCTCTATATCAACTTTGTAACTCGTTACCCTCCGAACACTGGACATAGCAGACGTATGTACCGAATACAAGAAGCTATCAATCAAGAAGGTATCAGGATTATGAGTTATTTTTCATTTTTAGTTTTTGAATAATCACTTGGATTAATCATTAATTTTGACAGCACTATGATGTTTATTGTAAATAGACATCCATACAAGGGTAATTGTTACTAAGCCTGCACCAATGTTCTTGTCCATTGCCCTCACAGATTCCTGCAGCTAAGCTTGGATGTACATTTACATTCCATTCAAGGTTATTGATGACATGCCTCTGAAGTTTGACTTTTTGCACCATAACAATACTTATTGGCAACTAGTCATCATATCTCTAGCTCTTTAATGTATTTGCATTGTACTAAAATGAGTTCATTTTCAATGGGCATATATGCGGCTGAAACAGGTAGCCTAGTGCCTCCCAAATTTTTCAACATGAACATTTTAATATAACATTATAGTCATTATGGCCTTTAGAAAAAATGTTTTTATGAGGAGGTGGGGTAGTGCACAATAGGCCCCTCTGGCACGGCCCAAGCTTTTGTTCTTAATGGCATTTTTTCCCTTACATTACTTTTACTTTTATACTTTAAGTAGTTTTTTAAACCAGTACTTTTACACTTTTACTTGAGTAAAAAGCTTGAGTTGATACTTCAACTTCTACAAAAGTCTTTCTAAACCCTAGTATCTATACTTCTACTTGAGTAATGAATGCCAGTACTTTTGACACCACTGGTGGGTTTTTTGTAGAGAAACTGGTTTGTCTGGTACAGATGTCAGAAATGGCTCACACAACTCAACCTGCCCTCAATATTATACATTACAAGCATTCAGAAACACAGTTCAGCAGCTGTTCTTCATGAAACTTGCTGAAGAGGATGTAAATGTGTGATGAAACACACCTGATTCACATCAGCAGCTCATCAATGACTTTAACAGAAACACAAGACTCCAGACTTTACACCAGACTTCTACTGTTTAACACAACACAGTCATTAGAGAACAAGAAGATGATGAGGAAAGAGTGTCACTAATAGTGTTTTATATTGATTATTACAGGAAAGATAGAAACTGTTGTTCTCAAGCAGATTTTACTACAATCTCAAAGACTTCAGTTTCAGTTTAGAGTATGAGAAGAGATCTGATCTGAAGATTAATGAGGATCATAATGACACACATGGAGCATAAAGAGACTCTCATCACACACATCTGTACAGTATAATAACTATAACGGCACCCATATAGTTACAGTAATGTATTTCCTGTCACTGAAAATAGCTTCTATACTGGTGTACAGCACGAGTTTCAGCTAAAAATGAGTCTGATCAGAGACAGATGTGAGTCTGTAACGGGTGACAGACAGAAAACTGTTTCTTCTGAAGAACATCACTGAAGAGAAGTTGACTTGATTGAGTTTGATCCAGCAGAAGTGTTACTGCAGCTGGACAGATGTGAATGTGTCTACTTTATAATACTGTAATGAATAAAGGTGAGAAGAGACGGCTTTTCAGCTTTCAGATCTATAATAATTCATATCTCATATGATCACTGTCTAGCTGTAATATTTGTGTCACTTGTTGAAATCATATTCTGTCCTTGGGTTCTTGAAATGTGCTCTGTAAATAAAACATTATTATTGATCATATTATTATAGATGTTAAAGAACAGCACAACAGTAACTGAATTACTGCTTAAAGGCCATGCAAGACATCAGAAGAATGTGTGAAGTTAAATGCTGTAGAGGTGTGACCGCAGACAATCCTGCTGGTATTTCATGAATCTGGTCTTTATGACAAGGAACTCAACAAACAATGAACTGACTGTGGTTTGACTGGGTTTGTTTTTTAAACCATACAACTTGAGGACTTGTCAATCAAATGTTTCTAGTATTTTAGTAAATATTGTTTATGGGAAGAGCAATTGCTGGTACAGATGAAAAGCTTGCATGATGTTAAAGAGTGACAGTTGTGACTGAATGATTAATAACACAACAGATATGAATCATAATCGACACAAACAATGTTTTCCTGTTTTACTTCTGAATAACACTCTTGACTTTTTTCTCTTTTGTAAACCACAGCAGCACATTAAAATCTCTTCTGGATCTTTATTCAGACGTCTACATACATACACAAACAACTGTTAGAATATTAGTATATTAGTTCCTGTAATGTTTATCATGATACACAATCTGATGTTTGTAGCATTGTGTAGCTGCTGTCTTCTGTAATCATTTGTATTGTCCTTGTGTTTTCATCATTTATCATTATAATGAATTGAGTAGTGTGAAAATAACTTGAGTCCCGCAGTCTCTTCTTCTCGTTCAGAAAGCTGTTATACGAGTGACACACACTTCTTCTGACTGAAGCTGTTTCCTACACGTCTGTTTTCTTGTGTATAACACTGAACTTTCTTCCAATCAGTTTAACAGCTCATCAGTAAGATGATTAGATATAGTTGCACAAAATTATTTTCTCTTAAAATAACTATTCATTTAGTTTTACTTTAAATAATAAAGAATGCCATTTTACCTGTGTATTATTACAATAATCAGACTGATATTACACTGACTGAGTAACACATGTATGCTTCATTGTTTCCTCTTAAAATGGTATATGTTCCTCATACTAGTGAACCAGGACATCGTACTGTTAATAGTCTGTGAACTGAACTCGTCAGACCGGTTTAGTTTTTAGTTTTGGACAGAATTCCCCTCCAGGACTTTCTTCTGATTACTGCTCATAACACGAAACACGATCCTCAGCATTACTCCTGCAGTTTCTGAACAGACTCGCAGATGATTCTTCCTCTTCAGAGAAAGAGATGACAACCACATATACAACAAAAACACAGAATACTCTTAATAAAGGTTTCCATTGGATCTTTGGACATAGAAAGAGTTTAGTTTTCACAGAAGTCTTTGTTTAATGTTTGTTATCCAGAGCAGCGTGTACAATATCAAATCAGACTTTTATCATAGAATCAAATATATTAGGTCCACAGAATCAACACGGACTGTAATTACTCTCTTAACACTGCTTTTATTGTAAAGGATTTATCAGTGGGATAAAATTAAGTAAATCACAAGAAAATAAATCATATTTCTTACTTTACTCATGCCATACAGTAACCTAGTCTCCTTTAATTCAACACACACACACACACACACACACACAACAGCTACTGTAGATCAGTTATGATAATGAACACTTTCAGCTCTAGATTTAATACACAATGATGAACTGCATGAACACCCAAGACAATAATATTACACTGAATATTACCAACAAATACACTGAAACAGAGAGAAAGAGAGTGAGAAAATCCTGCACAGACAATACAAAAGTAAGAAGATCAAGTATAAAGTGATCGTGCACAAGATGATGACAAATGACAGACTGATTCATCAGGTTTATTGGTCAGTTTGAGATTATGAATATGAGCCATCAGTGTGTTACTGAACAGAAGAACTGTAATTTCTCCCTAATGTCTCTAGAAAATATGATTGTACATACACTCCTGTTCGTCAGTGCATAATGAGCATCTTTTTAGCTTTCTGTAAATTTTGTAAATATTGTGTTCTTCATATTTCAATAATTTGTGTATTGTTTGTTTTACATTATGAAATGAGTTTCTCAGCATTATATCAGTCATCAGTCTTGGCTCTTCTGTAGATAATGAACCGTAATGGACTTTAGATTTCAGGATCTACAATCTGTTAAAACACACTGATGGACTCCTAGACTTGAGACCCATCCCGATGAATATGTTTATTATTATTATTAGATGGATATGTCTCTCTCTTCAGATCTTCACAAGGTCATTACACTCTTCTATATTTCATTGTTTGTTGTATTTCACTGATTTATTTCAATCTGAACATTGCTGTTTGTATTCAGTGAAACTGAAGTGTAAATCTGGAGACACAAACACTTTTTACATCACCACACAGAGACTAGTAAAATCTGTCATTGTGATATTCAATGTGATAGATTTCATTTGTCTCCTAGGAATTATGATCAATATTACACTGAAAAATAAAAAAAATTGGGTTTCAAACTATTTATTTTAGCTTCATAATTAGTATTTTTTAATTAGTCAAATAAATGTGTTTATTGAAATGTTGCTCAAATAAATTGACTTCAATTAAGAGATGCAAAAGATTTTATGTTAAAAGTTTTTGTAATGCTATGCTTAAACATGCAAATGAAGCATTAACTCATTTAATAGGCCTATGTACTCATTTCTCCAGAGGGAGGTTTAGATTGATTGAGTTTTTTTTATTATTTCATTTTTAGAAAATACTGTCAGAAAATGAATACATAAATAAAAACGATACAGTGGTGGTCATAATATTTCCAACACTTAATATTTTCAGCTGCTAAAACTGGTTTGAAGTCAGTTATTTCTATCTTTTGCTGTAGTGTGTCAGATGGAAATATCAGTTTCCAAATACTGATTGTGTCATTTATATTAATAATGCAGTGAGATGTGTGTGCTGCACACAGAGATGTGATCTGATCATCTTCAGTCTGTCTGGAGTCACATGAAGAAACAGAACAAACTGAGACAGACTCAATCTGAACAACTGTGTCTCCCAGACGCTTCCAGAAAGTCTGTCTCAAATTAATGTTTGGAAATGGAAACTCATAGGAGACACTACAACAAAAGATAGAAATAATAAAAATGTATCTGCTGGAAATACTAATTTTAATTATTTTGGCCCCACTGTGTTTCTAGGATGGACGACTTCATCTGAGTTTGACATAAACTGATGTTTGATTCATTGTTGAACTATTTTTGTTGTGTTGTCTGCAAATTAGGTATAAATGTGATGTAGACAAAAACAAAAACACACAGAGAAATCTGCTGGAGCATCAGGAACCACCACAAAACACCAGGACACAGAGAGAAATGGAGGACAGGAATGAAACAGAAATGACTGGATCACAAGAGAAAAGCAGAGAGATACTTGGGAGATGGAACAGTATGGAGACACTAAAGCCGGATTGTAAGCGTTTGATCATTATTTTTTAACCGTCACACTCCAGTCATAAAATATCACTTTCAGACAGATTCATCAGACTTTCTGCACTAGATGTACTACATATTTACAGATGTGTGATTATAGAAAAAACTATAAATCCAAACCAATGAGAATATTTCTATATGTTTGTGATTTCTAGTCTCACGTGATCCAGACGGACCTGTGATGTTCATTCAGATGTTATTCAGAGAACACAACATCACAGAGACCAGACACCAGCATCATCTTCATCATCATCATCATCATCAGAATACAGTCTGATCCGTTCCTGGGCTCTTTTTCACACTCATCTGATCACAACCAATGGTTCAGTTTATTTCATCTGTACTGTGTACACACACATAATTCTGAATGAATATGATACAGTTTTACAGTAATCTAACATATCATCAGCTTTTTACTGTATTTATTTTTAATCTTTGGGCTATGCCCTTTTATTTTATTATTTTTTTTTTTTCTGGTTTATACAGTATTTGTTTATTTTACATCATTGATATGAATATTTGTTTTCTATTGTGTGTTTGTTGTGCTAAGGTGCACATTCGGTCATGGAAAAGAAACACCTAAAAGGTTTATTTTGTAGCTACTTTTTCAAAGTTGATCAGTTTTTTCCTCGGGGTCATGACTGCAGCATGGTTCGGGGGGAAGTGTTTTCCTGTAATTTGGGATGGTTTGACCCTCGAGTGTAAAAGGGGCGTACTTGACCTCTCAGGAGTTAGTTCTGGTTTGGGTCTCTGTGAGGACGATCAACTTTAATGTCACCAGTAGTTGTGAGTCAATAAACTCTCTTTTTGACTGGAGTGTCTCCCTGCCTTTGTGGTCATGTCCACACACTGTACATTATGAAATAAAATGTTACTAAAATTAATTGTAAATAAATATGAACTATGAGTTTTTTATTAAATTAATTTTACTGTAATAATCTGTACTGCTGTAGTTCATACTGTAGATGATATCTGCTGAAATACAGGATCACAGAAATCATGAAAACACACATCTGAGCTCTGACTGTATGAACTCAGGAATATAATGCAGATGAACATGATTTCATATTTCAGACAGTCAAGTGTCGGTTTCAAGTGGGGGGTTTCTCAAACGTCTGAGGTCAGTCTAAGAAGTCGCTCAGGACAGTTTACAGAACGCTGCTGCGTGTCGTCACGAAAGTGTTCCTTTTGCTCTTGTGCCGAGAAATACAGAAAAAATATGTGAAAATACCCTTCTTGATTACTATGTTCAAAAAAACTGTCGGTTATGTCTTAAGTGTACGGAACGTCTAAGCGGCCTTCTTGTTTTCTCATTATAACGACTTAATTATCTCATTATTTCGACATAACGAAAGACTTTTTCTCATTATAACGACTTAATTATCTCGACATAACGAAAGTTGTTTTCTCGTTATAACGACTTAATTTTCTCGTCATCTCGTCATAACGAAAGTCATTTTCTCATTACAACGACGTCATTTTCTCGTTATCTCAACATGACGAAAGTCATTTTCTCGTTATAACAACTTCATTTTCTCGTCATAACAAAAGTCATTTTCTCGTTACAACAACGTCATTTTCTCGTTATCTTGACATAACGAAAGTCATTTTCTCATTATAACGACTTAATTTTCTCGTTATCTCAACATGACGAAAGTCATTTTCTCGTTTTAACAACTTAATTTTCTCGTTATCTCAACATGACGAAAGTCATTTTCTCGTTTTAACAACTTAATTTTCTCGTTATCTCAACATGACGAAAGTCGTTTTCTTGTTATAACGACTTAAATTTTTCGTTATCTCGACATAACGAAATTTTGTTTTCTCATAATAACAACATAACAGTTTTACTGTTTCTATAGTAATGAACTCAACTTTGACAGGCATCTGATGGACAGCCATGCAGACGCTCTTACTGTAATAATTAGCTCATTTTGCTTCCCCTAGGTAATAACGTCTACAATACCGTACATAAATAAAGGCTGATCAATCACTGTTGCTTTTTCCAAAGACAGTACACTAAACTTTTTGCTTTTTTAATTAACATTTCAAAACAACACTGCAAACACTTCAGGACTATTCTAAGATCTTTTATTGAGGTGCTTGGATTAAACTCACTTTTAATTTCCCCTTTATTTGAAATAAAATTATATATAATTTGTAATTTTTAGTAGTCATTATATGCTGTGACATATGCTGTGATATCATGTGTGTTACAAGCTTCTGTTTGAAAAGAGTGTTCATGTTCAGTGTGTGTGTGTGTGTGTGTGTGTGTAGAAAAAAAACCTTTACAACATTATAGAACAAAACTGAATTAATAGTTTTGTAACTTCTTAGAGAATATTAAGTCGTTATAACGAGAAAACAAACTTTCGTTATGTTGAGATAATGAGAAAAATAAATTGGTATAACAAGAAAACAAGAAGGAAAAAGTTATACTGCATGGTCGCTTAGAGCTTCTGTTGAACAGTTGAAAAAAGAATCGTGGCGTAGCATCTGGGCATGCAGGGTATGCTCGTGCAAATGGGCCAGGGCCAATAGGGGGGGCCAATTAATTTTAAATTGTGGCCGCAATAAATATATTTTTTTATGCATTTCATGTGTAGTAATTTCTTAATTCTCTGTAATGTCTAATTTCTCCGTCATTTCTTGTTTGCATTTATAAATTTCTTTTGCACTCCGTGGCTGCCGTAGACTAGAAATCTGACGTATATAAACGCAGTAAAGCAGAGAACACAAAGAGCTCGCTAACATTACAGCAGTTCTGTTTGCAAAAAAATCCAGAGACTGAAACACACAAAACTCTTTACAATCATGCATGACAATACAATACGATTGTGATGTTTAAAATGAAACTGTGGTTCAGAACAACACGCACAAATCATGGAAAGATAAAAAGAAAACATTTTAATTCTGCCACAACTAAGGCTCAACTCATTTTTGTTTGGTCTGGTTTCAGAGTTGGACTACTACAGTGAAAAACTTTTTATACAGTACATATCTTCACAATGGAGTAATGTGGTGTTAAACATGTGGAACAGTAACAAACACTATTCAACATAATCTAGAACCCAAAACTCTAATGTAACTGTGAGCTAGTTTCACATCATGTAGATTATCTCGGTAATGAAATATCGCCTCACTTGCATTTTCTGGCTAAAAATACATTACACTTTAACACAGATTCACACAGAACACAACCCTAAAAAGGTACATTTTGCACTAGTAAACCTGCAGAAGAATACAGGTAAAAACATTTGTTCAGTATTATCAGGGCTACCTGATGATGATTTTTTGACATTATTTGTAACATTTTAGTCCTGATTTACTGATGCACTGAAACGAGTGCATCGATCTCCATGAGAATCTGTTAAACTCGTGTGTTTTAATGGCTTCACAAATGAAGAATCCTGGTTCAATCCTGGTTTGATGGACGCATCTGATGTTGCTTCCTCAGAGACGTGTTATGATGCATCGCAACTGTATAAATACAAAAAAAATTATGTAAAAAGATTTCAATTCAGAAATCTTGCACAAAAAGTCCAGAAATTTGAGCTCATCAATAATAATAATAATAAAATCCCATGATAAAAAATTACCAAGATTTACATTTTTTCTTGCAATTCTAAATTTACAGAAAATAATTGTGAGATAAAAATTGTTGATATAAAATATGTAGTGTTTTATTCTTTTACCAATACTGTATGTACTTTTTTTGTCTTCTCAGAATTCATAGAATTGTGCAAATTCTGCATTTATATCTTGAAAATCTTTATGAGTTTATATGAGAAAAGAAGTAAAAAAGCCAGAAATAAAAGGCTGCAATTACTATTTATTTATTTATTTATTTATTTATTCACACACACACACACACACACACACACACACACACACACTCCCTCATTCTCTCTCTCTCACACACACACACACACTCCCTCATTCTCTCTCTCTCTTTCTCTCTCACACACACACACACACACACACACTCCCCCATTCTCTCTCTCTCTCTCTCTCTCTCTCTCTCTCTCTCACACACACACACACACACACACACTGTTGATGTGAACTCAATACATCTAACATCTAATGGTCACTAAAACACTTCAGCAGCACAAGATCAAGAGTCCAGAGACCATTAACGAGCACAGAACCAGAGACACACACCTGCAGTGCGTCCGGACACCAGCATCATCAGAAATACACATTCAGAATGTTTCTGCTTATAGTTAACGGAAATAAAAACTACAACCAAACCAAAAAAAATGTTACTTGAGATAAACACCAACTGAATGAATGAATAAAAATATAATATAATATAATATAATATAATATAATATAATATAATATAATATAATATAATATAATATAATATAATATAATATAATATAAAAACATTAAACTTATTTTAGCTAGCTTTTTCATTTTTAAACAGTTTAACTTGATGCTCTAAAATGACTAAAACTGAAAAAAATATGAAAACTATATAGACATATTTCACAAAAACACTACTTTATTTAGAATTAACAAGCATAGAAAATAAAAAAATTAAATGCAAAATATTAACAAACTATATTAGTATCTCAATGTTACTAAAATAACTCTGTTTTACTGTAATAAAATAAGTCTTGGCACTTGTTTTCTCATTACTTTAACTCAAATAATAACATTTTTAAGTTAAATAGTATTTTTTTATAATTTGTTCAAGTTCCTTGTACAGCCAATTTGACTATACAAACTTTTTAAGTTTTAGTAGGTTAAATTATTATTGTTACTTTTTCAAGAATTACTTAAATTTTGGTGAAAAGACAATAAATAGCCTAATGGATTTAAATCTTGTGGAAAATATTGATAATATTTAAACTTTTATGCAAATCTACTCAACTAAGTAACAGCTCCCATTGTGACAACATGCCCCGTAGTAAACTATATGTAGAAATCTATCTGCTTTTTTTTTTGTTTTGTGACTAAACAAAGACTTGCACAATGTCTAATGAACCTGTAAAACACTGCAGGAACAAGAAAGATTTCTGGCAATGTGTTTCAACAACACTGATGTAAAATAGCGTTCTTTATTTTTCTTCATTAGTTGCAAGAATGACACAAAAATGGTAAATCCAAAGAAATACAGTGAAAGGAAGCATTACTGGAAACTGCGTGAGTATAATGACTGAACGGCTGTTACAGGACATCAGATCAGATCCATCTACATCATAAACACACCGTGGATTCACATTATTATTATTATTAGTATTATTATTAATTTGTCTGAAATGACTTTGAACACACACTTTTAGGTCTGAGTTTTATTGGTAAATGTGACATTTTTAATTGTTCTATCAACCATGAAATGCAAAAGGTGTATGCAATTTTATTTTACTTTTTATTTTGTGCAATAGAAGGACTGAATTAACCAAATATTACCAAAATGTAATCCTGGCATTCGAGCTGTGGACCTTACAATTATCCAAATTACTCAATATAATGATGTTCAAACATAATATTAAAACAGTTATAATCGAATCCAAACAATCAAGGCATGTTTGCACCAGTTTCTCACTAAACAAACACAAAGAAAAATGATTGAGGAACGTTTTCATTTATACACACCAACAACACAGAATAATAAACAGCAATATTTACCTACAGTACATAGCATTTTTAATAAAAAACATGTGAATGTCAGAAACACATGGTTTAATGGTTTTAAAGCAACTGAGGAATCGTAGAGTTTGAAGTGATTCACTCGAACGAATCACAATCACTGCGAACGCCTGTTCATGTTCATCAGCAGATCATCACAAATGCGTCCAGTACATCCAGAAACAAACTAAGATGTCTTCAGCCCTTGTTTAACATCATTAGTATTTCCTTCATTGTTGATGTCTGTTTCTATACATCATAAAGACTCATAAAGAGTGTATTTGACTCGTGATTCATCAGACGGATGATTCTGAAGTCCTGTAACAATCAGTCATTGTACGGTGAATGAATCTTTTACATGATGTAGTGACTCTGTTTTAAACTATGCTACACAGCAGCACATATATGTGAGGTCCAGGAGAATAATCAGGCTTCGTTATTAGCCTCCCGCTGATTCACAAATTAAAGGTGGTTTTGGGGCGCAGGGAAGGAAATTGCACATTATGGTTCAGGACTTCATGGCTGGCGTTTTTAATCTCATGTTATTTGTCACTAAAGTAATGCATTGCAGAATATTAAACATTTCTATTATGAAACGGCTACTGAGGTGACACCTGCCGCATCACACCATCATTCATTGTGAAACCCAAATTTATTATAAAGCAGCCTGTGCAATGTTTATTTTAACTTTTTTTAAATTAATTCTTAGTGAGCTTGCAGCGTCGTTATATTCTGACATTGGTTTTGTAGGAGGACGTCACATATATGATGATGTTTATAAACGACTGAATCCTAAATGTTGTGCTTCCTTTGACTCATACATAAAACATCTCATATAAATCTCAAATGAACAGAGCTTCTTTACATATACAAGTTGTACAGTTACCAAACCAGCGTTTTCTGCCCGTTTTTGATATTCTCAGCGATGCAAGGGAGACGACGAGAAATAAAGACAGCAAAGTCGGAACATTTCAACATAAATCAGATCGAGATCGAGACACAGTTTCTTGTCAAAACATTTTCATAACACGTTTTTTTTTACAACACTCTTAATAAAAAGTAGCGCTCGGGTAGATACCGCCACCGATTTTCACAGTTCGTTTGTAAAAGCTGAGACACATTCTGGATAGAGTAATAAAATATTATTACAATTATTAATATTTTGTATTTTTTCTCTCAGAATGCACATTGTTCGGTGTATAAATGACAGAGGCATGACAGCCGAGGATGGAAAGCGTGACATTCGTCCGTACATCGTCCTCCAGCAGCCAAACATCGTGCGTTCGCGATTGTTCGTACGTGACGCTCGCAGTCGCGCATTCCAGCACTTTGGGGGCGATAGAAATGAGTATAAAATAGCCCATCGGAGATGTTAGAAACATGGACGTTTGGTGTCGATGGCCAGGCTAACGGATCGGTTTTTAACCTGAAGGCACTTCTTTTTTTAATGTCACTCAACTGGTGCTGGCAACGACGACGAACTGAGTTTCCACCGTCACGGACGCCAAAAAACGCAAGGTTCTTCGCTTGAGAACGTGAGCACAGTGTTGAGAAATCAGGCTGCTACTGGAGTCGGGGAATAAAGCGAAACGAGGGTCTGTTTTATTTGCATTTTAAAGCACCGATCCAAAACCAAACCCAGAACAATTCAAGAGAAGATCAACCAGAGGATGAGATGTTTTGTTGATTGTACTCCAAAGCACCAGAAAACAACATCTCAAGATGGAAAAAGGGAAGGGGAATGGTGTGTAAAACTCAGTTTTCTTTCGCAAAACTGCTTTCAGGTAAATCCAGATTGCGAAGTATTCGTTGTGCTTTTGAGGTCAACGTTCAAATCCTTGGTTGATTCCACACATTGGTGCATCTCGGCAGATTATTATTTTAAGCATTAGTTATTACTTTTCTGTTTGTTGTTGTTTCATTCCGATGTTGTGCCTCCTCCGCGATCCGAAAGCATGAATCTTTGGTGATTAAATATTGAGGAGTCTTTTCTCACGAGGAGCGTCACCTCTGACCGATGATTAGGGTAAAAAACAGCGTGACCCTCAGTGGCCATATACTGGAGACGCTGTGTGCCGCCGCTCCTTTGATCGCTGGAGGAAACACAGAGAAAGAGGTTAGCACTAACCAGATAACCAGGTCAAACTAACCAGCATGATGCCTGGTACTGTCATCTGTGTGTGGGAGTTGCTCTGCCATTGCAAAATCTGAATGGATGTAAGTTTGTTACTATACTGTTGATGGTTGCCATTAAATTCCATCGTTTGGAAAAACTGCTATAGAGTTAAATGGCTAAAATCAACTGTTTGAATACCAACATTCTCCAAAATATCTTCTTTTGCGCTTAATAGAAATCGAAAACTCGTATAGGTTTGGAGTGACATAAGAGTGAGTATATAATGACAGAGTTAAAATTTTTGGGTGAACTGTCCCTTTAAATCTTTACCTGGCATTGAGGGAATTTTCCAGCTTTTTGTGTTTCCACTGTTATACAGTAGGAGGCGCCACTCATTTATTTGATTGTTAATGCACAATCAGCATTTTAGATTGACTAACTCTAATAAACTGTGTAAGATTTCCATTGTGAGAATGTGAAAGCATAAATCTGACTTCCCAGAAATCCGCCAAAATAAAAGCTTGCTGAGTTTAGGTTTGAAAAGTATTAAAATTCATATAAATATAAAAAATGTAATGTAAATATTAGCATTGTATTTTTAAGTACGGTAAAAATAATTTTAACACTCACATTTTATTTCAATATATAATGATATTATTGAAATTTACTGTGTTGTTTATTGTAGTGTTCCTGTGGCTCAGTGGTAGAGCCTTGTGTTAACATCACAAAAGGTTGTGGGTTCAAAGCCCAGGGAACACACATACCGATTATAAATATAATATAATATAAATTTATATTCTGAATGCAAAGTAAGTTGCTTTGGAAAAAAAAAAAACTGGTAAATTCATAAATTCATAAGTTTATTTATTTATTTTTTTAAGTCCACTAATACAATTATTCCTATTAATCTTTAATTTTTAATAGTTATATTTAATGGTTGCAGTGTGAGCACCAAACCAAATCTCCAGGTGCTCTCATAAGAACCAGAATGAAAAACGTACAATATTAATGCAACAAAATATTATGATTTGTTTTGGAAAAAATTGCTGGCGGTGACTGTCAACTTAAAAAAAAAAACCATTGATGGGGAAAGAGTTAATGCTTGCTTGACGCAGGAAACAGCATTTAATAGCATCTCTCTCTAATGTTTTTTCATACACATGGTTGTTCGTAAATGCCTGAACTGTATTTCTGTGTTTCATAATCATCCTCCAGTGCATGTTATTACTGCAGCATTTGATGCTTGTATTTACGACACAAACACCTCTCATGGTGAGATCGATACGAGACGTCTCTTCCAGTCACGCAGCTTTGGATAATAATGGAAACCCTGATGCCTAATAACAATGATTAACACATAGCTTCACTTCAGGGGGACAGGAGGAAGGTTTTTCGTTTGCTGTGATGTTTCGCTCTCACTGCCGCTCTTGTCAATTCCAGGCCATTACCTGGCCTCATTTCCGTCTTTCTCGCTGTTTGTTCTCCTGTAATTACTGAGCTCTCCTGGACCAAATTGTGCTACATGCAATTACGGCCTGGTTACCATGGAGATGCATGCGCGATACATACGATTGGACGGAGGGTCCGGACACTCCCCCTCCTCGAGTGTGACATCATCGATGGCGATGTCCCCCTCGATCCCGGGGCCGCGGATGCCCTCGAATATCACCTGTGTGATGGAAATGGAGCACAAACAAAATAAAGCTCGTCTCAAGAGTCTCTTCTGGATTCGATATCAGCTTCTGTAAGATATGAGAGGATGTGCTAATATGATATTTTCAAAATATCGAATGTAGAAAATATAGAAATGTATTGTGTCATTGATGAATAAAAATAAAAAATTCCTTGAAAACTGACCCTTAACCTAGCATAAATGCTTTATAGATACTGAATGAATGTGAATGTCTCTGTGTTACCTGTGCAGTTCGCTCACCTGGAAGGAGGCAGTGGGATGGATGCTAATTTTGGCTTGTCTCCATCGGTCCCCTTGGTTCCCGCTGAGAGACCAGACTGGACCGGCATCTGAAGTCGACTGACCTTTCTGCTTCACAAATGCATTCAGAGTGCCTGAGGGAAAATACGATCAATTCATTTAACAACTGACCTCCTCAGTGTCATCCGACAGAAGAGCTGAAGAGCGCAAGTCAAATTGCAAATCAATCGAATGTACTTGGTTTCTACTTGGTCAAAGCTGTAGGATGGTAAACTAACACTCATGCTTGATTTGGGTACTTGGGAAAGATGTGTGAAAATCTGAAGGCAATAATCGACAATTAATCGTCAGTTCCAACACATCTTCAAAAAGATTTCCTCCACTTCAGCAGCACTTACATATATCAAAACTTAGAGTTTGATTCCTCTTAATGTTCTGAAGATTTCTACTGAAGGGTTTGTTAATATAACATTCACATGGTTAAAAAATAAACAAAATAAAAAATAAAATAAAGCAGCTGGGAGCAGTCCAGGAAAAGGTCCATGAGAGTGATTTTGTGCCTCTTTGGGATGGCACCACAAGGCATCATTCACTTGCAGAATGCAAACTACTGGAGGGAGCGTAGGTCTAAACTAGCGAGTTTAAGAATATTGGTGCAGCGCCAATGGTTGTCTTGTAGGCAAACATCAGTGCCTTGTATTTGAGATCATCTGAGTTGAGTGTCAACAGCAAAGCAATGATAGGAAAAGCCATACTTCTGAATGACAGATCCTAATGATGTCATGTAGATGGAGAAGAGAAGTGGTCCAAGCACTGAGCCTTGAGGAACACCAGTAGCAAAAATTTGTGACTCAGAAACCTCACCCCTCCAAGACACCCTGAGGACCTACCTGAGAGGTAAGGCTTAAACCACAGGAGTGCGGTTCCAAAGATGCCTATCTTTCTGAGGGTGGACAGGATAATCTGGTGATTAACAGTGTCAAAAGCAGCAGACAGGTCCAGTAAGATGAGTACTGAGGATTTTGAAGTTGCTCTTGCCAGTCGCAGGGCTTCAGTAACCGAGAGCAGGTCAGTCTCAGTTGAGTGGCCACTTCTGAAGACAGATTGTTTATTGTCCAGGAGGTTGTTCTGTGCAAGGAACTTGCTCAAGGCTCTTCGCAATGAATGGAAGAAGGGAGGTCGTTTTCTAAAGGTGCTGGATTTAGAGAGGTTTTCTTAAGCGGCAGGGTTCACTGAGCCTGGTTGAATGCTGAGGGAAATGTACCAGAGTTAAGAGAGGTGTTGATAATGTGAGAAAGTGAAGGTATGACTGAAGAAGAACTAGCCTGAAGGAGGTGAGTGGGGATCGGATCGTGCGAGAGTCAGAACAGTTGTTCATTTTGTTGTGGTAGTATGTCGTTTTAGAAGTGGAGAGTCTTACAAAGAAGGAGAAGAGGAGTGACTGATACATACTAAGGTCAGTAGAGAATTTTTATTTATGCCATTTCCTCTCTAGAGCGTTGTTCCCAGGGAACATCAGACAGCCAGGGGGCATGGGGTGGTGCGTGCTGATCTGGATAAAAGGGGCAAAGGTTGTTTAAGCAAGGTGCTAGAGTGGAGCAAAGAGTATCAGCAGCAGAGTCTGTGTCCTGAGCTGAAAACTGAGAGGGTGGAGGAAGAGAGGATGAAACCATAGAGTTTTAAATCGACTCCTTTCTCATTATATTCCAGCAGCTGCTCCGTGAGGATAAAACATCTGGTTTAGAGATGAAATGAGGAGTTGTGGTGGTTCTGGATGGCATGAGGAACGCGGCTAATGGAAGCGCTGTGATGGCGAGTGTTTGCTGTGAGTTCTGGGATTTAATCCAGTAAACAAACACAGACAGAAAAAAGTCCAAAGGCAAACTGAAGTGAGTTCAATTAATCAGCTGTGAGCAGAGTTTTTGTCACAGCTTTGTCATTCAACCATATGCACAACAAATATATCTTTATCCATGCAGATTCAAAGTGCTCATTGATTTTTAAAACTCTCTTTCGTGGAAGTCAAACTACTTAAAGATTCACACAAAAAATCTAAAATGAAATGTTAAAATTACTGAAGTCAAATGAAAAAATTAAAATAAAAACAATAAACACCCAGTTTCAAACACAGGAATGATTTCTTGTCCCAGACTAAGATGCAAGTCTGAGATGTTAGTTGATGGAGTCTGAGGCTCTTACCGATGTGTTTGCCGTACATGTGGTAGTAGAAGCTGAAGCAGTACACCGGCGGGATGGTGATGCTGTAGGGGTTTCTGGGGGCCACATTAAACGTGGGGCTCAGGAGACGCGCCCTGTCACCGTCTTTACGAGGTCTGGACGTCTCGATGTACATGAAGAAACCTGATCAACACAAAACACTACAATGAGACACATACAGTACTTACACACAGTATAGAAACTACTGTAACACACGTAATATATACACATGCATATATATATATAATTACATTTAGCAGATGCTTTTATCCAAAGCGACTTACAGTGCATTCAGGCTATCAATTATTACTTTTCATGTGCTACCGGGGAATCGAACCCCCAACCTTGCGCTTAATAACGCAATGCTCTACCAGTTGACATACACAGATATAGAAACACACACGCGCACACACACACACACACATACACAAACACACACACACACTCACACACGCACGCACACACATACACACAGAAAGACACACACACACAAACATTTTAAGTGGATCAAAACCTTTGGTTGTCCTAAAACCTAAAACCAAAATGCTTTCGTGTTTCAGGACAACTTTGATTCGCTTCAGAAATCTGGAATCTGAGGGTGCAAAAAAAAAAAAAAACTCAATACTGAGAAAATCATCTTTAAAGTTGTCCAAATGAAGTTCTTAGCAATGCATATTACTAATCAAACATTAAGTTTTGATACATTTACAGTAAGAGATTTACAAAATATTTTACTGGAGTATTGGTGCTGAAAAATGTTTAAATATATTTCATATACAATATTTCTGGTTTATTCTGTAAAATACATACATTGACATAGTTTATCATATATTGAAAATAAATGAATATTTCTAAAATAATTTGTATAAATAATTAATATCAGTCATGATGAGCTGCTCGGTGAGAGAGACTCTGATGTCTGTGAAGAGCAGCTTCTGAAGACACTGATTCTGTCCTGAAGGCCTCAGATGCTCGTACCCTGTTTGGAGCCGCTGCGGTCCCCGCTGGGCCCCGTGTTGGGCGTGTATTTGGTGTCACGTGTGGCTGCGCTGTGTCTCGTCCAGTCGAAGTCATCGTTCTTGTCCTGAGTGAACATACAGACGGGATCCTCCTCAAAACTGCAGTGAAACTCTCCTAAGAACGAGCAGAAGCAGGCTTAGAGACATCATCATCATCATCATCATCGTCTCAAACACTCATGCATTCACAGCGCCAACGATAGAATGATTTGCAGACACTCTTGGTCTTATATTTAAAGCATGCTGATCTTGTGCAGACTGACCACAGATAAGTTCATGTGTGACCCAGACCACAAAACCAGTCATAAGGGACAATTCTCTAAAACTGAGATTTATGCATCATCTGAAAGCTGAATAAATGCTGAATAAAGTAAAGCATGAGATCCTGGAGAAACCAGAGAAGACACTACACCCCTCGAGATCTTTACCAGCTCCAAGAGAGAGAGAGAGAAAGACAGGAATCCTGCATAAATACTCACTCAGACGAGGATTGATGGGAGCTGTGAAGAGAAAGAAATCAGCAGCTGAATAACAGTTATTCACTATTATAATAAACATTTTTCAAAGTGACCCTAATTTCATTCAATGCAATCCACCAAAAAAATCACTATGAAAAACTACTTGTCATATGAATATTACTAAAATTGCTAGGAAATTTCACAAATAATTACAAAGAAACAGCAAGAAACACACTGAATGAAGCATATGATTTTTAAGGAAAGACTGAAATAAAATGTTGTTGTAAAACACTACAATGCATGTATTTTTTATTTACAACTCTTATTTTCACCTACAGGTATAAAGAAAAATATTAAAAACCTTGTGTTCAATATTTGCACTATTTTTAATAATTTGTTGTAGATTTATATATAGATAAATAAACACAAACAAACACAAGAACGTGTTAAAAGCATTTAATATAAATTTATACATTTAAATTAACTGAATTTTACTGACAGTACTTTTTCTATTTGCAATATTAAAAGCAGTATTTGCGCTTTGTTTTTTACAATTTTTCCCAATTATATATAATAAATATGAGATGCATTTAAAAACTTTTTCAACAAAAATGAATGATGAATAAAATGTTTTTAGAATTACTAAAAATACAGCTTTTTAATATCCCTTTTATTTTGCATATGTCATATTATTTTCACTATTTTAATTAAAATTGTAAAAAAAAAATTAAATCATATTTTATTTAACACATTTTATTTAACACAAAAAACGGATCTTAAAATTTTTATTTTTATTTTTCTGATGTATTGTTTAATTTAATTTAAAATGAACAAAGTCTACTTAAAAACACTCATTATTATTATTTTTAGTTTCCCTCAATCTGAGAAGTTCAAGGCTTGGCTACTTTTCGTAAGTTTGCCACCTGAACACACACACAAATAGGACTCGATTGAAAAATGAATGAAATTTTAACAGAATAACTGTAATGAATGGAATTTAACTATGTACAATTAATAAATGAATGCTCAAAAATAATGCAAATTTATGTCTGCATATTTATTTCTATCAAAACAACATAAATATTACTCTGAAATAATAAACCTAACTTTCACGTTCAGATTAAAAAGTGTACAGTTTGTCATGCTGCAGTGTTTTATCAATATATATGCATAAGCACGCTCATCCACAAAATTCTGTCCAAAAAAGTGTGTGAGATATGGAAAAAAAACTAAATATAATTTACAAAGTTTTTGACACTATTGGACCTCCATAGACGACGTTATACAAAGTATTTTTGACACTAATGTGACTCCATACTTTCTTGGGTGAAAATAATCAGAACATAAAAACTGTAACATCTTTTTTAAAAATAAATAAATATTTGTATTTCAAAGGTCTTAAAACATTTGCAAAGTTTTGTTCCCTTACTCAAGACTATGCTCTTTTCTTTTCTTTTTGGCATTTTTATGCATCTATTTAGTGTCTTGAATGCATTGTAAAGGGTTAAATCAAGGCTTTTCTGTGTCCGTCAGTCACATCAAATTTGACAAAGCATTCATTTTCGAGCAGAGTTTGATTACGGTCTGCTTTCTGAACTCCAGGCCACACTAATCATCCGTGACACTGTTATTCATCTGCATTAAGACAGAAACGCAGCATTCATGCTGTAATATGTTTAATAGATGACAGATTAACAGCTAACCTGCATTCAGAGCTCCTCCAGTCACTCACAAACAACCCTCTGACCTTTGACCCCTTTTAGTGATTGTTAATGAACCCATTCATCATCATTCTCTCATATTAGTTTACTGAAACACAGAACAGCGTGAGTGCATTATTAACAACCAATAACACATAAAACTCTCAAATCTATGAGGTTTAACTATTATTGATTATCGATTTTATATGACATACACTACTGTTTAAAGAAATGAATACTTTAATTCCTCAAGGATGCATTAAATTGATCAAAAGTGTCGCTGAAGACATTTCTACTGTTACGGTAGATTTCTGTTTTAAATAAACGGTGTTCTTTTGAACTTTCTGTTCATCTGTGAATCCTGAAAAATAAAACGCATCACAGTTTCCACAAAACATATTTTTTCTTGAGCAGCAAATGATTTCTGAAGAACATGTGACACTGAAGACTGGAGGAATGATGCTGAAAATACAGCGGAGCATCACAGAAATAAATTACACTTTAACACAGATTCACACAGAAAAAGCTGTTTTAGATCAGAATAATATTTAATAATTTTTACTGTATTTGTGATCATATTAATGCAGACTCTGTGAGCAGAAGAGACTTATTTTTATCACAAATCCTGTTTCATTCAGTGTGTTACTCTCCGTTTTGTTTAATTATTTGAGGAATGTCCTCACAGTTTCTGTCGTGTAGTTAGACGACTGGTGTTTAATCGTACCGCTGTACGTGACGACTCGGGTGGAGGAGTCTCCCTCTCCGAAACGTGTGATGGGCGTCAGTCGAACCACGTACGCCTCGGGCCGGATGAGCTCGGTCAGGTTATGAGTGATCAGCTCTCCTTTCTGGATGTTTCCCTCCACCTGAATCTCCTGCTCCCACCAGCGCTGCTGCCCCGTCTGCACAGAGATCAGACCCAGATCATCACACATATAACACACTGACTGAGAGATGAAGACGTCAATGCTCCTCAGAAGATGTGAGATGTTCTGGATGCTCTCTGCTTGTTGATTCACCTGTAATCATCACCTAAAGATGAGAGTATAATCAGTAGAGGTCAGGATCAGATCTAGTACCTGTCGGATCCCGAGGCGGTAGGCCATGATCCGGTCCACGGCGCTTGGGTTCATCTGCGTCCACTGCAGCTTATAGCCATAAACACGCGGCCGGTTCTGCCACAGCGGGCTATAGGTGTCATAATAAAACTCTGGAGAATACGCTTTCCCTGCACGAGAACACACACACACACAAACACACACACACAATACATAAATACAAAAAAAGACACGATAAATAATTATATAATGCATGAATAAGTACATTTTATTAAAAAGGAATACTTTTTTTTTTTTATAAAATCGAATAATTATAAATAAATATATTAAATGATAAAAATACAAGTTACAATATATTACAAATGAATGGATTAATAAATAAAAAATAAGTAAAAATAATTAATTATTTTATAATATTATAAACAAACAAAAGAAACAAACATGGTTTATGGATTAAAATGCAGTACTTTCATTCTTATTTACAATGTTATCATCACTGAGTTCCTGTGGCTTAGTGGTAGAGCATTGCGTCAGCAGCGCAAAAGGTTGTGGGTTCAATTCCCAGGGAAAACACATACTGGAGAAAATAAAGTGCCGCCTGAATGCACTGTAAATCACTTTGGATAAAGCATCTGCTAAATGTAAAAATAAATGTTATCAAACTCACAAGTCATCCATCAGAGATGAGAGATTTTGTGTAGAACCGTGAATCATCTCACGGATGGAGGAGCGATGACGTCTCTATCGTCACAGTATCTCTGCATGAAGATTAACGAGCAGATGTATCTCATTATCTGTTATTCACCTTAAAATGGAAACGACTGGAGCGTTAAATGAAAGCCGGCACAATAAAACAAAACCTAACAAAGCAGAGCGATGATGTTCATTCTGAGGATCAAAACACTCTTCTCACAACTCTATCGATGCGGTATTACTGTAGTGAAGTACGGTAATGTGATGGGAATATGCTGATTTCACAGTGAAAATGTAATTTTCAGCCCTGCATCGCTCCAAACCTTCAAGCGAGACACTGTGGTCCAAACAACACTGGACTGCCCTGATTTACATTACATGCACATAAAATAATTAAAAAGTAAAATACATTTTTGTTAAAATTTTCACTTTTGACTGAACACCTCTTTAAATAATAATAATTATATATATATATATATATATATATATATAAATCAACACTGGACCCCACTGACTGTCATTTGTAGCAGAAATGAGTCAAATCAGACAAATCAAAGAGTCTATCAGAGCTGTGTGCATTGAAACGAGAGCCGAACTCCTCAGGAAGTCATAAATCAGTTCTAGTGCCACAAGAACCAAGCAAGATGACCAACCAACCAACTTGTTCACACAACAGCTTTCAACATTAACACCAATAGAACAATTATTGACAATTTTAATTCGAAGAAGAGATTGTCAAATTTATTGTTCGTGATTGGAATGCAACGCTGGACATCACATGTAAACCCAGGAGATCAAGTTAAATACTTGCATTGACTTCCCCCCCCCCAGCCAGTGAAACCAGACTGAAATTCCTAAGGGGGAAGGGCTTTAAACCTTTGTCTTCACAGAAAAGTCCTTTGCCAGAGAATGGCAAAGAAACCCTTTTTATACATTATATATGGACCAGAATGAACTCAAAAAGACTTCTAAATGAATCGTTCCATCGCTTCACTCCATATTCATTTATGTGTAACCCACACATTTGACTATCATGTATAATCACTTATTGTGTATGTCTTTTGATAACTATAGGATACATAGTCATGTCTAGTATTGAAATAATCGCATTTTCTTGCTTGATATTGTCCTGACAATCATTTATTTGTAAAATATATCATAATCATGTTATAGGAATCATGTCCAAAATTAGACCCTGTGAGGCAAGAAGCACATGCTTGGTAAGATAAACAAATGATTTATGATACCCACCCCAAGAACATATCTGATTGGTCAAGGCAACATTTGAGGGGTGGCCAACAGGAAAGTTTAAATACTTTGGATACGATTAAATTTCTGCTTTTTAGTTCTAGTCTAGCTGCTGCTATTAGCCATGTCGGCTTTTAGTTCTAGCATTGCTTGTGCTATCAGTCATGCCTTGCTTTTAGTCTGCTTTTAGTCCCTAGCTGCTGCTATTAGCCATGTCGGCTTTTAGTTCCAGCCTTGCTCGTGCTATCAGTCATGCCTGCTCTTAGCTTTTAGCTTGTAGCTTTAGCTATAAGCATCTAGCCATGCGGTTAGTCATCATTGTTCTTTGAGCGCGGTTCCAGCGTGCCTGCCTGCTGCTACTATGCCACGATGAGAAAGAAAACAACCTAGTCTCGTCAAACGTTATTTCTTTTCTTTTCCGTTTGAGAGTTTCGTGTTCTGAGTTAAGTTTTGTAACGTCCATTCAACTTCAACCAGCCACACAACTCCAGCTTCAGCCAACGCCCAACCACGGGCTTCCCAAGACGTCACTTCACTACTGAACTTCAAGCCAATCAGCGACACCGGTATACCCCTTTCAACTGGAGTCCCTTTCACAGCAAACGAAGGCAACGTATCCCCAGATATTTGTTGTGCTGGTGTATCTAATATAATTTTAACCTCATTGAGGAACTCAATGCGAGCGCTAATTACGTGATTGATGGTTGTTCATGTCTATGCAATTTAACGTATTGCTGTAAACTTGGGATTCCATATTTCCATTCTCTTAAACTCATCTTTTCCTAACTTTCGACCTTCCTGCAACTTGTGTGAATGTGTGTGTGCGTGCGTTTATGTGTTAGATTAGTTTATATGTCTTAGATTTATCTAATAAAGCCTTATTCATATTGAAAAGAGAAGTATCTTGTGTTTTGTGCTTACAAGTTAATGTCTTAAACTGCCGATCTTGTTACTGTGCTAATTGATAGTGTTTTCACTATAGTTTGGATATTAGTATCCAGCGCAGATTTGATGTTAAACGGCTCGTTCACTGAACCGCAGGCGCGTCTCCGTGAACAGCCGTGAAACAGTGATTCTGTTCAAATTCCCTTTAAAATCTTAAATGATTCCCTTTGAGCTAAATTGACCTGTTTCCCTTACACATTATACAAACAAAAAATATTAAAAAGTAAAATAAATTTTGACTGAACTACCATTTTAAATAATAAAAAGAAATAATTATATATATATAAAAAAAGTAAATAAATGAAATAAAATCAATTCAAATTTCATTTTTTTTACTGAATTATCTCTTTAAATAATTTATATATATATACTATATACTTTCATTATATGCAAAAACTAAAAACCGTTTTCTCTAGTGATTATTCTAAATAATGAAAAATAATGAAAATGAAGCATCGCTTGGTAATTGGTTGAGCTAATTGTGTTCTTAAATTTACCAGCTGACAGCTATTCAACCGAATTCATTATATATTTTCTATCAAAGTTATCTGACTAAACTATAGCGAATATACTATGATAATGTGAGAAATGATGAAGGTGTCTGAATAAATGTTTGGTTTGACTGTAGTTGTTGAAGAAGTTTCTCAGGTTTGGTCTCCTCAGGACTCCAGACGCACAGATGTCCTCACAGCCGGCTCAGACCAGATCACGGTAAACCAGCGCCGCAGGACGCCTCTGATCCGGCCTTAAACCCACTGATCTGGAGAACATCTCACAGTTTCTCTGCATGAGCGACCGGATCCAGGAACACCGAAACTTCTGAACTCAACCTGGACAACATCTTAGAGAATAGCCCCTTTCACACAGTAATACCAGGAAATGACGTAAAATTAAAGTTAAACATGCACTGTTCGCACAGGCAACACCAATCCGTTATTTTCCCAGTAAAGCACCAATTACGACCCAAACCGCGCGAACAATTTAAATATATCGCATAAAACATACAGCAAAAACAAGCGTCTTTTCCATCCAACGAATCATAGACAATAAAACTTCCTGATAAAGTGACACTAAATATCGCTAAGAGGTAACCTAACGAATAACTAATTAATGACTTATTATGTAAATGAGCAAGCAGACGAAACAATAAATGCGGATATTGCTTTCGGAGGTGGATGCTGCCGTTTGGGAATGCAGTTGTGTAAGACAATTTTATTTATGCATTTAGCAGATGCTTTTATGCAAAGCAACTTACAGTGCAACATTTTTTACTTCACGTGTTCCCTGGGAATCGAACCCACAACCTTGTGCTGCTAAAGCATCACCTAGAAACCTCACAGAAACACAAGAGCAATGACCCTGAATCTCATAGCGACACCCTAAAAATCACCCAAGTGTTCAGGATGGTTAGCAATGACCCATAACCCAGCTGTCCGTCATCATAAGCCCCGCCCACTAGAGGAAGTGAGTGCTCTGCAGCAGTGTGGTGGAGAGTGGGCGGAGTCTCACCGGTCACTAGGAAGGTGCAGCGTCCCGGCCCCACCTCGTTGATGATGTCACAGGTGTACTCGCCGTAGCCCTCGCGTGCCAGGCTGCGTACGGTGTAGTCGGTGTCGTCGCGCGAGTCGAAGGTGCCGGCGTGCAGCAGACGCGAGCCCAGTCTCCACTCGTAGCGCAGCACACGGGACGGATGAGCCCGAAGAACACGACAGTTCATGGACAACGTCCGACCCAAACCCTGCCGCACCTCCTGCCACACCGGCTCCACCGCCGGAGGATCTGAGAGATGGACAGAGAAACGCATTTACATTAGTAAAGAATACAATTATTCTGTATTATACATGCAAACTTTAAACATCACCATTATTGACAAATTGGAAATGCAACACAAAACATATTAAATAATCGTGCATTAATGGCTATTTTGGCTTTAAATGTGTGTATTTGGCAGATGCTTTTATGCAAAGTAGCTTGCATTGAAAATATGCATTTTATCCATGTGAGATCTTTTTAAAATGAAAGGTGCTCATTTAAATATTGTCACTTTTTATTAAGATCGGACTTGAATCATTGGATAATTCATATAAAATGAATGAATCAGTAAGAAACTTGAGTTCAGAACCAAAGACTTGCAAAAACAAGAAATAATTTAAGACAATACTTAAAAGAAGAATCTTACATAAAAACACTCAAAACAACCTAAAACAACTCACACATCGAAAAAAACGCTAATAAAATAAATCCTGTAACCTGTACAACTGAGACACGAAACAGTTACACTGATATTTATCAGATTCTAAATCAGTGGAGTAAAGTTGCATGGAAAATAAAATAAAGTAAGATCTAAATGCACGATCCACTGAATAGAGTGCACTATATAGGGAGCACTTAGTATGCAGCTAGACATTAACAGCCTAGAGAAAGCCTTTAAATAACATTTTTATTATGTCAAACGGCTGAAATTAATTTCTGTGTATCAGTAGAGAGCCACATAAAGAGTGGTTTAAGCGGCGCTCGAAGAGGAGAGATGAACACAGAGCTCTTGATCTGAGAGGTCGAGCAGATTTAATGAGCGCCGGGTGCGAGAGGCTAAACCAAACCCATCTGAGACCATCTCAAACTCAAACACTTAGAGAAGAAGAGCAGAAAGAGCTGCAGAAGTGAGTCAGACGATGACAAATGCACATGTGGGAGTTTTCCATCTGGATGCAATGATATAGCTGCGGTTTGTTTCCGGAAAAACAACATCCAGTACAAGGACGAGGCTTTTAGAGAAATACTGCTGCATTAGAGATGTGTGTGCGGCTCGTTCCTTCTCTTTCTATATTGAAGCATATGTGATACAATCTGAAAGAGTCTGTCCAGAAAATGTAGTCATATAATGTACTTCTGAGCAGTGCTTTAAGTGGCCCAAAAGAGGTGCAGGTACTATTATAGCCAGAAAAAAATAATAATGTTTTTTTTTTTTTTTGATGATTCCCCAGATCCCCTGAGGTAACAACAACTATATTGAAGGGCTTTTATATACAGCAGTCAACAGGCAACCTTAATAATAAATCCTTTTATTAGTTTGTGGATTTGAACGAACTCCCGAATTGATTCAAAGGATTTGCGATCCCCAAACTGACTCAATGATTCGCGAACCCGCTCCGAACTCTCGAACTGACTCAAATGATTCGCGAAAACACTCCGAACTCTCGAATTGATTCAAATGATTCGCGAAACCGCTCCGAACTCCCAAACTGACTCAAATGATTCGCGAACCCGCTCCGAACTCCCAAACTGACTCAAATGATTCGCGAACCCACTCCGAACTCTCGATTGATTCAAATGATTCGCGAAACCGCTCTGAACTCCCAAACTGACTCAAATGATTCGCGAAAACACTCCGAACTCTCGAATTGATTCAAATGATTCGCGAACCCGCTCCGAACTCCCAAACAGACTCAAATGATTCGCGAACCCGCTACGAACTCCCAAACTGACTCAAATGATTCGCGAACCCGCTACGAACTCCCAAACTGACTCAAATGATTCGCGAACCCGCTCCTATTTCTCGAACTGATTCAGATGATTCGCGAAGCTGCTCCGAACTCCCGAACTGACTCAAATGATTCACGCTCCATACTCCGAACTAGGAAGAATTAGGAAGCGTGCATTGTGAAGGGCGCTCTGAAAAGCGGCAGTGAATGGTAAGGATTAAAACCTCTATTAAAACAGATGTCCAAATGAACGTACCGGTACACTAAAAGCACATTCTGGGCTTACGGAGAGGTGGTGGTACGCTCAAGAGCTGTATTTGGAAGTGGCAGAACCGAGTACCAGTGCGTACCGGCCCACTTAAAGCACTGCTTCTGAGTGCATGAAGGACAAACACATCCTCATCGCATTCACTCATCGAGACTCTTTATCTCTCAGCATGATTCACACCACACACACACACCTCCGGCTCCTGAAGCCCAGAGCCTGCTAAACTGAGTATGCATTCATCAGTGGACTACTCTCCATCAAACAACCAAAGCATCCTCCTGTCAGATACAGGAACAGCGTCTGAAGTGAGTCTGTGAGACACATAGACACCTACACACACAGGCTTTCAGAAAGTGCAGTGTTTGTTCCTGAACACACACTGATGCTCAGAGAAAACAGACTGAACTTGTGTGACTCGGAAATTGCTTTCATTTTCAAGTTATAATGGAGGAGATTATGTGTGGCATCTTGAGATTCATCCCCAGTGATCCACCGCTAGAGTCTGCTTCTACAGAGAAACCACACTGATAAATATTCACAAACCTGGAACTGTTTAAAAAAAAGTCAACTTAGAAAGGAAATGCTTTATACCATGCTAAACCATGTTGATGTTATTAAAACAGTAAATCTGCCCGCTAATAAATATATATATATATATATATATATATATATATATATATAAATATATATATATATATATATATATATATATATATATATATATATATATATATATATATATATATATATATATATATATATATATATATATATATATTTAATTTCAGCAAAACTTGTTTTAGGCATTTTATTTATATTTTGAAATACATGTAATGCACTTAAATGTATTTGAAAATATATTTTTCACATATGTTGTGGACAACGAATGAAGTTTCAAATGGAAATAATATATGAGGGAAAAATTTATTTTATAATATATAATAATATATTTCGAAACATTTTAGCAGAACAATTTTTTTATTTTGTGAGATATATAGAAAAAAATATATTAAAAATATATTTGTTTTTGTGTTTTTGAAAAAATATATAAAAAATATATTTATTATATATTAAATATATAGAGACAACAATATATGCATTTTAAAAATGCACAAAAAAATACATCTATTGATTTTTTTTTTTTTTTTGACTTTTGGGGGGGAAATATTTTTAGAAATATATATTTTTTTGTCATATGGGTATATTCACACGTGGATATCATTTTATTACAAATATGTTTTTATGTTTAATATATATATATAAATGGCCAAAAATATATATTTATATAATTTTGTTTTTAATTATTACAAAAATGACCCCCTTGATTCTTAACACTGCGTTGTCTCCAGAACGATCCTGAATGTGTTTGTGTTCAGTGATAGTCGTCTCTTGTTTGTCCTGAACAGTTAAACTTTCTGCCGTTCTTCAGAAAAACCCCTCAGCTCCCACAAATTCTTTGGTTTTCCAGTGTTTTTGAATTGTATATATATATATGTAATACATCTTTTTTGCTGTATAGGTTCCTTGTAGATGCATCTTGTTTCAAGAGTTATGTCGTATTGTGAATGCTTTGAGCAGTGTGTGTCTGATGGTGTTGGGAAGCTCTTACAGTGCACGATGAGCTCGATCACAGCTTCTCTGGGCTTGACGTTGAAGCCGTTGTACTGGCTGGTCTGGCAGCGGTAGGATCCGCTCATCTCTCGCGACACGTTAACGATGCGCAGGACGCCGTCGTAGGTCTCCATCTGCATGCTGCCGTCCGGCATTGGCGCCTCCTTATCCGCCCGAGACCACAGGATGATGGGCTTGGGTTTCCCTGAAACAAGGCACTCCAGCTCCACCGTGTCTCCCTCCCGCACCGCCATCGGAGACTTGCCCCGCGGTACGGTCAGGTTCGGAGGAACTAAGAAAGAGAAAAACAGAGGAGGGACTGATACGGGGCTCTAGAAAGGCAGCAGACGGGGCCGTGCAGGACGGTCAATGCGTGAGTGTGTGTGTGTGTGTGTGTGAGCGAGACACGGCTGCGCTGGAAGTTCATCAAACAGCATCAGAAATAGCAGCAGTAACGTCATTAAATACTTTAAACACTTCCCTAACAGAACTTACATTAAACACCACTCACCAATGCAGTTTTCTATTATTTACAACACTCCAGTAACTATGCAAAGAGCTTCTGACTGAACAAGTGATGCTTATATGGAGGTCTAGAGAGATATTTTTATTTAATATATTTTAGTTCATTTTTATTGAAAATAATGATTTTTTTTTTACCTTATAACAAATGTTTACATTTAATTTAAAATAATACAAATGTTTTTATGTTGCCTTGGCAAATAGCTTTTAAGTTTAACCTTTTTATGTTTTATTTTATTTACTTTTTTTTATTAAAAAAAAGGTTTTATGTTAAAACATTTTAATTAAGTTTTTTTATTTAATTTTAAATATTAATAGTATTTAAACAAAAATATGTTAACCTGACAATAAAAGTTTATGATTTTTTCTCGTTTATCTTGTGTTTTATTTCAAAGAATGAACAACAAATTTACATAATTGCATATATAATAAAAAATATATATTTAAAAAATATATTTGATATATTTGTTATATATTTGAATTATATATTTTATATTATTTGAATTATAAAGTTGTTTCTTTTTATGTTATATAGGAAAATAGTTAATGTTGGAAGTTCAAATAATTAAAATGGTTTTTATGTTGCATTTGCAACTGCCTAAATATATTAATTTCACTTTTTTAAAATATATTTTTGTTTAGTTGCTATTTTATACAAGTTTGAATGTTCTATACGTTTTTTAGCTTTTTTTATGTCTATACAGTTTCATTTTATTTTATATTTATTTATTTATTTATTATTTTAAACAATGAAACACTTTATGATGCCTTTGAAACTAAATTTTATATTTAATTTAATGAAATATATTTAATAAATATTAATATTTATTAAACCTATTATATTTAAGAAGTTATATTTAATTAAGTAATTCATTGTATTTTATTTTATTTTGATCTCCAAAAAAAAATTTTTTATTAATAAAAATAAGATAAAAGCTTTGTTTTTATATGTAATTTTTTATGCTGACTTTACAGAACGTCTAACTGAAATGAAAAATATTTATATATGTATTATAGTTCAAATAATCATCATGTTATGTTGCACCTAATTGAATAAAAATAAGTTGTTTTATATTTTACTTTTATTTATTTCAAATAATATTTTTTTATTTGAATATCATTTTTGTTTTTATATTTTATTTAACATATTTTTATGTTGCCTTGTGAAACTAAATTAAGTTAAATTAAATTTAAAAAAAAATTCTACATTATACAAATACTTATATAAGCTCTCTTTCAGGCAGGACATTGTTTAACGGCTGTTAACTAGATGAAATAAAACAAGTTATTGTTTATATTTAATGATAGTTTCTTGTAGCTTGTAGACTCTGCAGATGTGCTCAGACACAGAGAAGGCGTTTCTAAAGCTCAGCTGAAGGGAATTAAATCCTCTCTTTCACGCTTTCTATCAGTATAAACACAGCAAACTGCAGAAACCCTTCAGCTGTCAGTGTTTGTGACGAGATCAAAGCGCCGCGCTCAGAACCGACCAGACACAGACCAAGAAATAAAGGGAAATGACATCACATCTGCATCACCATGGCAACACGTCAGTCTCCAATCAGAGACTCACACACCAAGACATTTCACACACCCCTCGAAAACACGTGCATTAGGAAACTAACACATGATCTGTGCAGATTTCTCTCCTGATTCAGACCAGAACACTTTTTCACTGGAGGAAGTGTTATTCTGGATTATAGACTCTATGTGTTTGAGTTAAAATCATCTTAATGCTGGATGTGTTTCAGGTTTTGTCTTCTCCAGATGTTCACTGATGGACTGGAGTGCTGTGGATTATTGGGATGTTTTTATCAGACTCTCATTCTGACGGCACCCATTCACTTCCATTGATGAGACACTGATGCAGTGCTGCTGATCATCAAATTGTAATTTTTGGCTCAGCTCTAGATCAGATATGAGTGGATATGTTTTGCTTTGTTTGACAGCAGCAGACAGACGAAGTGAAATAGAAAGCGAGAAACTGTGGAGAGTGTTAAAGGACGAGGCAAGCGTGCGGGCGACTGAAGGCCGAGTGCTCATTATATATTTCAGTCTGAGCACTAATGCTGAGAGTAATTGCTCGGCGGAGGACAGAAGCGTCCAGATCTCTCTCTGTTATGGCTATGGCTTCATTAACACGCGAGGAGAATAAAGATTGATTGTGTTTAAGGCTGAGCGTTTGGTCATTATTTAGTCCTTCTGCTATCAGAGGAGAAATCTGCGCACACGCTCCTGAATACATCATGAACTGCACGCTTCAGCTGAAGAAGAGAAGCTAGCGGCTAACGAGACACAAAAACACTGCTCTGTGTCAAAACTGGAGAAATCAGGAGCAGGGTCACAACTACAACTGACACGGTTATAAAAATGTTACTTGAAATAATAGAAAACAAACTTATTTTAATTTCAGTCACTTGCAAGGCAACATTTCTTATTTTCGGTAAGTATCTAAAGATAGTAATAATATAAAAAAATACATAATTTGATAATAAAATGTAACCATTAATTGCATTTTATTATTAAAAAAATTATTAATTATTAAACTTCTATTAATTTCTTAAAAATTTATTTAGTAAAAAAAAAAAAGTGTTTTGTTGACTTTCCTTTTAATGGCTTAAACTGGGCTTTTTCTTTCTTTCTTTCAAGAAAACTTTAAACTTAAAAATTATATTATAAAAAATAATTATATATAAAATTATATAAAATAAACAAATCCATAACTAAATACATAAATTGTATTATAAAATACTAATAAATAAATACAAATAAATAAATATAAAATAAAAGTGATAAATAAATACAACATGTTAATAGATGTAGTTTTGATGTAAAGCAGTTTAAGTGATAATTGTACTGCATTAGTGATTCTCCAGTGTTTCTTCTGATGGACGGCAGGACAGAGGTGCGTTTGGTTCTCAGCCCAAACGTTCCCACAGCGTGAATCCCTGGCAAACGTGCACTTAATCTCCTCTAAACACATTTATTAGGAGCTCTAATGTGTTCTTCAGAAGCTCCTGAACCCGAGAGCGGATCACAGAAACAACAACAACAACAACAACAACAACAACAACACGGATTCATCCAGAAACATCACAGGTGCTGGCAGATGAACTAAATACACATTATTTCCTTCTTTAATCCTTGATATGTATACCGTATATGAATTAATAAAATATAAATACAAAATAAAAATAATTCAATTACTTAAATGTGTAATATTATAAACAAAACAAAACAGAACCCTGCTGTGGTCTTTAGAACATTTTAATTAATAAATAAAAATTAGGGCATTTAATAAAATAAATAAATAATCTATATTATGAATGAATATATATATAAAAAACATACAAATAAAAATTAATTTTAAATAAAAATTTATATATATATATATATATATATATATATATATATATATATATATATATATATATAAACTTGGATGTATAATATTATGAACAAATGTCACAAAACAGACATGGAATTATATTTAAAAAAGATTTCTTAATTTAATTATAAACAAACAACATTTAATTAAATAGCTAAATTAATGAATTAATAAAAATATGAATAAAATAAAAAAATAAATTATTGTATCTAAATGAATAAATACATTAAATATATTATATTATAAAATAAATATAAAATAAAAATGTAATTATAAATAAATAAATACTTGCACTCATATAGACGTTCAGGAAGACTGTCGAATATGAACTAAACTGACTCACTTTACCCTCGTCATCTCTGTTCTAATGAACAAGATCATCTTTCAGAAACATGTCATATCTTGGCTCTGAACACCAGACTTTCGGCTCAGCGGCTTTCTGACCAAATAAACAAGATAAGACCAAATAAACATCTGACACATCAGCCAGCCCTAGATCAGACTGACAGCGCACAAATCCATTTCTAAACCAATGAACCGTGCACCCCCTTGAAACAAATCAAACACTAAAGCAGACACAACCACACAAACCGAGCTGAGAGCGGCTCTCAGAGAACTTAGTGAAGTAAGGGCACACTATGATCAACACTTACAGTCACCTCCAAACCGAGCACTAACGAGGGAACGAACACACAGGAGTGATGACCGCACTGTGCACTACACTCAGACGAGAAGGGGTTAACACAGAGAGATGCTGAATACAAATACACAAATAAGAATCAAATATACAAATGAATGTTTTTTATAATAAATAAAAAAATACATAAATAAATCAATAAATGTAAAACAATTTTAAACAAATAATGAAAATAATTAAATTAAAAACAAAATTACATTTATATATACATATATATATATAAGAACTTATAAATAAATACAAATAAAAAATATGTATGTGTGTGAGTGATTGAGTGAGTGTGTGTGTTAGTGTGTGTGTGTGTGTGTGTCTCTCTCTGTGTGTGTCTCTTTGTGTGTGTGTGTGTGTGTCTCTCTCTCTCTCTCTCTGTGTGTGTGTGTCTCTCTGTGTGTGCGTGTGTGTGTGTCTCTCTCTGTGTGTGTGTGTGTGTGTGTCTCTCTGTGTGTGTGTGTCTCTCTCTCTCGGTGTGTGTGTGTGTGTCTCTGTGTGTGTTTGTGTGTGTGTCTCTCTCTGTGTGTGTGTGTGTGTGTGTGTATGTGTATAGTGTGTGTGTGTGTGTCTGTGTGTGTGTGTGTGTGTGTGTGTGTGTCTCTCTGTGTGTGTGTGTGTGTGTGTGTCTCTCTCTCTCTCTGTGTGTGTCTGTGTGTGTGTGTATGTGTATAGTGTGTGTGTGTCTGTGTGTGTGTCTCTGTGTGTGTGTGTTTGTGTGTGTCTCTCTCTCTCTGTGTGTCTCTGTGTGTGTGTCTGTGTGTGTGTGTGAGTGAGTGTGTCTCTGTGTGTGTGTCTCTCTCTCTCTGTGTGTCTCTGTGTGTGTGAGTGTGTCTCTGTGTGTGTGTGTCTCTCTCTCTCTGTGTCTCTGTGTGTGTGTGTGTGTGTGAGTGTGTGTCTCTCTCTCTGTGTGTCTCTGTGTGTGTGTGTGTGTGTGTGTGAGTGTGTCTCTGTGTGTGTGTGTCTCTCTCTGTGTGTGTGTCTCTCTGTGTGTGTGTGTGTGTGTGTGTTTCTCTCTCTGTGTGTGTGTGTGTGTGTGTCTCTGTGTGTGTGTGTCTCTGTGTGTCTCTCTCTCTCTGTGTGTGTGTGTGAGTGTGAGTGTGTGTGTGTGTGTGTGTGTGTGTGTCTCTCTCTGTGTGTGTGTCTCTCTGTGTGTGTGTGTGTGTGTGTGTTTCTCTCTCTCTGTGTGTGTGTGTGTGTGTCTCTCTGTGTGTGTGTGTGTGTGTCTCTGTGTGTCTCTCTCTGTGTGTGTGTGTGTGAGTGTGAGTGTGTGTGTGTGTGTGTGTGTGTCTCTCTCTGTGTGTGTGTCTCTCTGTGTGTGTGTGTGTGTGTGTGTCTCTCTCTGTGTGTGTGTCTCTCTGTGTGTGTGTGTGTGTGTCTCTCTGTGTGTGTGTGTGTGTGTGTGTGTCTCTGTGTGTCTCTCTCTCTGTGTGTGTGTGTGTGTGTGTGTGTGTCTCTGTGTGTCTCTCTCTCTGTGTGTGTGTGTGTGTGTGTGTGTGTCTCTGTGTGTCTCTCTCTGTGTGTGTGTGTGTGTGTGTGTGTGTGTGTGTGTGTGTCTCTGTGTGTCTCTCTCTCTGTGTGTGTGTGTGTGTGTGTGAGTGTGTCTCTGTGTGTGTCTCTCTCTCTGTGTGTGTGTGTGTGTGTCTCTGTGTGTGTCTCTCTCTGTGTGTGTGTGTGTGTGTGTGTCTCTGTGTGTGTGTGTGTGTGTGTGTGTGTCTCTCTGTGTGTGTGTGTGTGTGTCTCTGTGTGTCTCTCTCTGTGTGTGTGTGTGTGTGTGTGAGACTCACCAGTGGTGGAGGAGATGTTGACGTCGATGCTGATCTCGGGGATGGCTCCTCCTCTGAGAGCTGCTACACAGGTGTAGGTGCCGAAGTCGGTGAACTTGAGGTCGATGATGTCCAGGTTGGTGGTTCCGGGCGAGATGTCGGGGTCAGTCTGTGTGATGACCATGCGCTCGGAGCTGCGTAACGCCCGGCCGTTCTTCAGCCAGCTGAACTGCAGCTCCTCGGGCGGCGTGGCCTCCACCTGACACGAGATCTTCACCTCGCGGCCGATCTGGATGTTATCGTCGTTGTGGTACGGGTCCGGAGTGATCCAGAAGCGACCCTTCTTCAGCGCTGAGCAAACACAGAAACTCAAACATGACGCTCTGCGCAGGACTCACAACTGAACACCCCGCTCTT